>NC_135419.1:19997602-20025102 GCF_051991245.1 Festucalex cinctus | reverse complement strand
GCAATTTCTCCAGAAATTGCACTTAGTCTAATTGTTCTTTGTTGTTGTTTACAGCTGTCTCACGAGGAGCTGGAAAGACGGCAAATAAGGCGAGAGCGCAACAAACTGGCGGCGGCCAAATGTCGCAATCGCCGTCGGGAGCTGACCGACACGCTACAAAACGTGAGTGTCCAACACTGAGCACAACTCAAACGACAAGTCAAATTGCTCAATTGAATGTTCCCTATACAAGGTTACTTAGTTTTAGAATTTTTCATTTGAGTGAGTTTTGATTTTGTTTTTTAAATTTGGTTAGTTTTCATTAGTTTTCAGGGTGGTTCTGTTAGTTATAGTTATTTAATAAATGCTTTGTTGTAGTTTAGTTCTAGTTAGTTTCAATATAGTTTTAGTTTAAAAAAATGTCTATTACTTGTGCGCAATATTTAAAAAACAGCATTGGAGCAACGTCATCTGAAGGTGCTTTTCTATTGGCTGCTGCTAGATGACATCACATCTGTGTGGCACATTTTCAAACGTCCTTATTGCGATTAATATCAAAATAAATCTAATTATAATCAGGGTTATTATAGTTTTGGAATTTTTTATTTTAGTTAGTTTTTATTTCATTTTGAGTTTTTTTTGTAGTTAGTTTTAAATTTTCAGTGTGGTTTTGTTAATTAGTTATTTAGTAAATGCTCAGTTTTAGTTTCATTTATTATTTTCAGTATTAGTTTTAGTTTAAAAAAACAACAACAATGTATATTACATGTGCGCAATATTCAAAAACAACCATGCGAGCGACATCATCGGAAGGTGCTTTTCTATTGGCTGCTGATAAATGACATCACTTCAGTGTGACACGCTTTCAAATGTCCTTATTCCCGGTTAATATCAAAATAAATCTACTTATAATCGGTTATAGTTTTGGAATTTTTCATTTTATTTAGTTTTTATTTAGTTTTGATTTTTTTTATGTAATCGGTTTTAATTAGTTTTCAGTGTGGTTTTGTTAGTCTTTTTTAGTTTTAGTTATTTAATAAATGCTCAGTTTTAGTTTCATTTTAGTTTTAGTACTAGTTTTTTGTTTTTTTTAAATTTGTATTACTTGTGCGCTGTATTCAAAAACAACCATGCGAGCGACATCATCTGAAGGTGCTTTTCTATTGGTTGCTGCTAGATGATGTCATTTATGTGTGACACACTTTTAAACGTCCTTATTCTGGTGGTTAATATCAAAATAAATCTACTAAAAATTACGTTTAAAACGAAGTACATTCTTGCTATAATTATAGTTATAGTTATTTTTAAACATAGAACGTAGTTTCAGTTAAGCATTTTTGTTTTTATTTTATTTCATTAACGAAATTGCTTTTTGAATTTTAGTTTTTTGTTTGTTTTAGTTCACTAAACTAACCTTGTTCCTTTATCAAGGCCTTAAATTTCACATTTTGTTTGTTTTTGCGCACCACAGGAAACGGACCAGCTGGAGGATGAAAAGTCGCATTTGCAGAAGGAGATCGCCGAGCTGCAAAAGCAGAAGGAGAAGCTTGAGCTCGTCCTGGAGGCTCACCGTCCCATCTGCAAAATCCAAGACTCCGACTCGGACTCTGACACCGGCGCCACGCTCTCGTCCTTGGCGGCGGGCATCAAGATGGAGCCCCAGGACTACAGCGCGCCCGGACCGTCGCGAGTCAAGGCGGAGAAGCCCAAACCCAAGATCACCATCCCCACCAAGGCCCCCTCCTCATCCTCATCATCTTCATCTTCGTCGTCATCGTTAGCCCTGGCCGTCAGCCAGGAGTCGGAGTCTCTGCACACCCCCGTCCTGACCTCCACCCCCTCTCTCACCCCCTTCACCGCCAGCATGATCTTCACGTACCCCTCGGCCCCTGCTGACGCGCCCCACCAGGCGCCGCAGCCTTGCGGCGCGGCCCACCGGCGCAGCAGCAGCAGCGGTGACCAATCGGATCACTCGCTGCACTCGCCCACCATCCTCACGCTCTGATGGGCGACACGATTATTTGCAACCCACCATTTCAAACTAATTATTAGTGTTATTATTATTATTTCTTTTGGAAAAGGCATTCTCAACTCCAGGGGGTTCTCAAACTTTTGGGGTCCAGGGTCAATTTTTTCCAAGTAATCCCTCGTGGTCATCACACTAATTAACTAATTTGCTCCCAAAAACGTATAAATATGTTCTATTATAAATGTATGAAGTATCCCAAAGACGTATATTTATATGTTGTTTTTTTTTTTTTTTTATGCTAGCACATATAGAAGGCTTTGATGCAGCCTCTCAACTAGAGAGAACGGGTGAAAAAAAAAAAAAAAATAGTAATTACAAAAACGGCCAGCATGTGGCAGCAGCGTATAAGAGATCAATCAGGGCTATAATGAAAACAAGCTCAATTACAATTCTAAATAGATTTGTAAATAATGATGAAACTTAGCTATATTCTAATTGAAATATTTTTTTTCCTAATGAAAGAAGAGAGTCTAATCTTTCTTTTGGTAGGTTCCATGTTTTTTATAGCAATAGAACACAATATTCTGTAAGGGTGTCACGATTTCGATTTTTTATCGAAATCGATCGAAATTACGTCACGATTTCGAGCATCGAAATAGAAGAGAGGACACACGATCAAATTCAACTAGAAGTGGGAAAACAACGGTCCAACCAACTATTTCATCCTCATTTACAGTGAAACTTCCACACACTTCAGCTCGCGCGAAACGCCAGATCCATAGGTCTATTTATAGCAGCAGACCTGCAGCCTTGGAAAACGCTGGATTCAAACATTTAATTAGTGTACTTGAACCACGCTACAGTATGCCCAGCAACTGTAAATGTTGGGATATAGTTTGTTCAGGCTGTATTTGTTCCATGACTTTGGATACAATATATTTTTTGTTGTTGTTGCACATTGCACATTATTTTAAGAGGAACGCACAGCACACTGTTGTAACCAAAAACAGTCAATAGATGGCAGGCACCCACTGTGACTTTTTGTTTTTGTTTTTTTATTTTTTATTTTACACTTCAGTAAGAACAAGACGGTTAACTTTATATTGTAAATAAATTCTTTGAATTTGATCATTCCTGCCTAATGTCAATTATCATATATTACATAAATTTACACAAAAATAATATGGAAATTGCATCACCTATATGTAGCCGATCTTTTGAAATAAGATTTACTGTACAATGAATAGAACCAATGATCATAGACTAGCCTTAGCCTACAGAAGCATATGCCTCTGTGTTATAAAGTGGGGGAGCGGGAAAAAAAAAAAAAAAAAAAATCGAAAAAAAATCGAATCGTGACCCCAAAATCGAAATTTAAATCGAATCGTGGAGTTGGCGAATCGTGACACCCCTAATATTCTGTGGGCCTTGCAAACGGCTGGGATACATATTTAAAAACAAAAAAACAAAACTGAAGGGAAAAGCCGAAAGAAGAAGAAGTTCCAAAAACTTTATTCAAATAGTAATATTAGAACTTTTATTCATTAAAAAAAAAGGATTAAATCTCCCACAACATATGGATTTTTTTTTACTTGGAAAAAAAAAAATTGCACAAAAAAAAAAGTTGTAATGGAATGAGAGTTTTTTTTTTTTTATAAGAACAAATTAGGGATATTTTTTTTTTTTTTACTTTTTTTTTCCAAGAAAAAGTCGCAATGTTATGATGATTAAAAGTTGAACAGAGGAAGAAAGTCAGACTTTAACAAGTAACTTCCAAAAATAAAACTTAATTCAAATAGTACTGTAATATTAGAATTTTTATTCTAAAAAAGACACATCTATTCATAAAAAATGATTATATTGCCCACAAAAAAAAAAAGAAAAAAAAAAAGAAAAAGGCATGGAATGAGAAGAAAAATTTATAAGAACAATGAGAATGACAAATTTGTTGGGATGAAAATGTGTAATCTTATAAAAATAAAGTCAATTTATTTCCAATATAGATTTGCAATATTATGATGATTAAAAGTTGAACAGTGAAAGAATGTCAGTTTTTAACAATTGAGTGAAAAAAATAAAACTTTATTTGAATGGTTGTAATATTACAACTTGTACGCTCACAAATATGCAATAATATTTGGCTCCATTTTCAAAAAGCTTTCGTTTCTTTTTTTTTTTTTAAGGGACTTATTAATCTAATAACGTGACTTTTGTTTTGTTGACTTCGTGGATGTTAGATTGATGCTATTGGTCACGGTCATATAAAAAATGAAGGTCGCGTGCATTGAGATGTTTGTTTTCGTTGGCGCATATGTAGGTTTGCACTTTTTCAATGATACAAAATATACTAATTTTTTGCAAAAGATTTTTTTTGGGGGGGACCCCCAAACTTCTGCCCACTATGACTCCTCGGAGCCAAGTTTGAGGACCACCCGCTCTCACCAAGTGGCATTATCACAATACACTCATTACGCTCGTACTTTATGGAGATTTTCTAAATCGAGATTATTTTATACCTCTCTGTTTTCAAGTGACCTGGTTAGTACTTGGATGGGGCACGGTAGTCGAGTGGTTAGCACGTCCGCTTCCCAGTTCTGAGGTCTCCGGTTCGAGTCCAGGCTCGGACCTTCCTGGGTGGAGTTTGCATGTTCTCCCCGTGCCCGCGTGGGTCTTCTCCGGGTACTCCGGTCTCCTCCCACATTCCAAAGACATGCATGGCAGGTTAATTGGGCGCTCCGAATTGTCCCTAGGTGTGTGCGTGTGCGTGTGAGTGTGGATGGTTGTCCGTCTCTGTGTGCCCTGCGATTGGTTGGCAACCAGTCCAGGGTGTCCCCTGCCTACTGCCCAGAGCCTTCTGAGATAGGCGCCAGCAGCCCCCGCGACCCTTGTGAGGAATAAGCGGTCAAGAAAATGGATGGATGGATGGATGTTTTCAAGTGGCACAATTGTGTTGATGAGCAATGCATGCAGAATATTTGATCAAAGTATATTTTGGTAATTTTTTGCAAGATTGCATTTTGTGACAATGTTACATCCCGTCATGTAACATTTTTATGGAAGGGAAAGTCATCCTTAGCTATTTTTTTTCCTTTTTGAACATACAGTACATTTTATTGACTACTAAGGCTGGGCCGTAGGAGTTAATAGCGAGCATATTTATTTGCGAGAGGGTATAATATATTTTTGATAATGGGTGGGCAGTGCCTTACTTTTCAGCTTTGAGCTATTAGCATTGTTTCAGAGGCAATAAAAGAGTTTCACAATGCCTCAAAATGCTTATGTTGTCAGACTTTTTGGATTTCCAATCATCATCATCATCATCATCATTTTCATTTATTTCAGGCAATAGAGTAAAGTTGAACACAGCAGCATCAAGTCATACTGTAGTTTCATAATATGAACAGAAAATAAATAAATAAGAGAAAAGAGAGGAAAATTTTATTCTGCCTAAAAGGGAGTGGGAAGAAGGAAATTTATTTAATCCCACCCCCGTCTTTAATCTATAAAAATACAAATATACTGTACTTCCTGCAAGTTACAGTATTTCTATCTTAAACATGTTTTTATCAATATATAGACAATATAATGGCATACCATTAACTGAATTATTAAGTGCTAATAATGGTGATGTTATCATAGGTAACAGATATCACATTCTTATGGTTCATACCAACAATGGTAATACATTATATATTCCAAGAATAAGACATAAACATACATATCAACTTTAGTAATAGACAATAACAGCAGTAGTAGCAGCAAGGACACATCTACACCAAGTATTTATAAATTCAAGTTCCTCTGACATATTGTGACCAAACCATGTTTTTATATAACATTTTAAATCTGAAAATATTTTGGGATTGCTTATGTTGAGTACCCAGACTATTCCAATATTTCACACCACATACTGACTGACACACAAAAACGTTTGCAATTTATTCTAAATTTAGGTATTATAAATTCTCCATATCCTCTCAAATTGTGAACTAACTCTTTAAATTCAAATACTGTTGTAGATTAATTGGCAATAATTTATTAAATGGTTTGTATAAGATTATCAAAGCATTAAATTTAACTAGATCATTAAATTTTAGTAATTTTGACTGAGCAAAAAGATTGTGTGTATGTTCAATAAATCCAACTTTATGTATAATCCACAAAGCACGTTTTTGTAATATGATTAATGGCTCTATTGTACACTGGTAGGTGTTACCCCACACTTCAACACAATATGTGAAGTAAGGGAGGACCAGCCTACAATATAATATACGGAGAGAATCCTTATCAAAACATGACTTTACTTTATTCAGAATTGAGAGGCATTTAGAGACTTTATTTTTTGTGTGTCTGATATGGGCTTTCCAAGACAATTTATTATCAATTATAACACCTAAATGCATCATTTTCCTCATTTGATACTGCAGGATTGACTCATTGGCTTATTTATTTCATTGCACTGCAATCCAATTTAGTTTCATGCACTAGTACCACACCAGTTATAGAAGACCAAAACTGCCAAAATTTAAAATAAATACATGACTAAGTAAATAAATAAATGACAAAAAGTGAAACTAAAAATTGATATAAAAAAATATAATTTGGAAATTAGATCCAAAAAAATAAATAGAAATGGAAATAAAAAGACTGCGATTGGCTGGCAACCAGTTCAAGGTTGTCCCCCGCCTACTGCCCAGAGCCAGCTGAGATGGGCGCCAATACCCTCCGCGAGGTGAGGAGTAAGCGGTCAAGAAAATGGATGGATGGATGGAAATAAAAAGAGCAATATATATATATATATATATATATATATATATATATATATGAATAAATACATTTGTATTTAATTTTTGAATTATATTTTTTATCTCAGTTTTTATTTTCACTTTTAGTCATATATTTACTTATTTAGCCATTTTTAATTACTCATTTATTTATTTATTTAGTCATTTATTTATTTTTCATTTTGGCAGTTTTGGGCCGTTCTGCCAAGTCAAAATGTTATTCAAATGAGAGGGCAGTCCGAAGCATGTCTTGGATTGGACTCTGCCGTAGGACAGCCCCCTCATTTGAATAACATTTAGCCTTGCAGTACGGCCCAAAACTGCCAAAATTAAAAATAAATGATTAAATAAATAAATGACTAAAAGTGAAAATAAAAACGGATATAAAAAAAATATATAATTCAAAAATTAAATACAAATGTATCTATGCATATATATTTATTTTTTTGGATATAATTTTCAAATTATAGATTTTTTTCCATTTTTATTTTCACTTTTAGTCATTTAGATTTATTTAGTCATTTATTTTTAATTTTGGCAGTTTTGGTACTACATACCAGTAAGACATTTTAGCACATTAGCAGCACAATAACACCTTTCTGGTGAGGCAAAATTGTGCACTATATGACAAATGTGTGCTTGGCTAGCATTACAAGAGTAGTAATCTGCTGGCCGTGAAATTCCCGAACTATTGCAACCAATCACAGTTTTTTTTTTTTTTAATCACTCACTCACACAAGCTTACTTCATGTAAGCCACACATGGGTCTCCCAGGCAGAGGATCGAACCCACGCCAACCGGCACCAAAGGCAAGTGACGGTTCCACCTCTCCACCTGGAGCCCGCAACCAATCACATTTCAAATTTGCGGGGAGCATCAATGACGTCAGCATTCCTCGTCCACCGATTGGAAGAACAGAGCTAAACTTGGGGCTCCTAGTGGAGGAGTGGAATCGTCACTTGCCTTCGATGTCGGTTGGCGCGGGTTCGCTCCTCCTCCTGGGAGACCCCATGTGGCTTACATGAAGTAAGCTTGTGTGTGTGTGTGTGTGTGTGGGGGTGTGTGTGTGTGTGTGTGTGTGTGTGTGTGTGTGTGAGTGAGTGGTTACCAGAAAAAAAAAAAAAGAGCAGAGCTAAACTTTCAAATTTAGCTAGCAAAATACGTCGATAGTTTCTGGACACACGAATTTAGCTAATACTAAACATTTCTAGTGAGTAGGAGGTCTTTTATTACCATTTGTGTGTGTGAGTTACAGTTTTGAATTATGTTGTAAGATGACGGCTGGCACAATCAGGAAGGTGGGGGAAATCAGATCGCCACTGAAGGCCCAGCCTGATATCAAATGCATAACGTGCCAAATAATATACAGCATGTGACATTACACTATGTGCCTTGCCTCAATCGGAAACGCTGCGTTCTATAATAAACATTATGATCCCCGATAACGTCCACTCATCCGCCTCACCTCATCGTCTGCTTCTGGAAATGGAAGCGAGTCGCCACTGTTCATGCGTGTCTCTGGAGGCAACCGGTTGCTATGCTCAAAGTGGGTTAGCGACAGACAGACAGGGACGAATCACGAATGACAGATGGAGAGCTGGAGGGGGGAATCGGCGTGTGCGTGTGTTGGCTCACCATGCTGTCAAAGCCTGTGCGGCCCTTCTCAATGACAAAACGACGACACTACAATGACACCGTACTGGAAGTCCCACTTGTAGGGCCCCGTCGACGTGTCCCAGAATTCGGTGTCGGTGTCAGATGTGATCGGGCTAAACCTTTTTTTTTTTTTTTTATGTTTATGAAAGAGATTGATGTATATTTTCAGTCCATTTCTACTTCCAAAAATAAGAAGGCTGTCAAGACTTTGATTTTGTGTTCTCATTTTGGTATTTTTAATATTTCTTAGTTTAAGACCCCTGGCAACTTTTATTTTGTTATTGTTTTTTCTTTTTTCCCCCTTTCTCTTTACTGTTTGTGTGGTGATTTTTTTGTGTTGTATTTGACATGTTTGGCTTTTGATTACAATTTTGTCAAAAAAAAAAAAAAAGTTTGATTGGGCTGCCAGATTGTATCGGGGTCTCCTACAGATGACGTCACGCTACAGGATTGTCCGGGAATTGTCCGTTTACAATTGTTCAAAATAACAAAATTTATGGACTAAAAGTGTAAAAATTTAAATAAACCTAAAAATACAACAGCATGATACTTTAAGAGGGGAAAAAAAAAAAATAGATTGAAGCGCCTTTGGGCTTGCCGGTCAGCACAGCAGCGCTAACGAAGTTAGCTTTGGTTTCTTTTTTTAGCTGTTCACAAATCAATCACAATTTAAAAAAAAACTGTCTTACTGATAATAGGAACACATTAAAAGCCCACTATGCCGGTTTCACTCAGGAAAATGCACTTTTTAAATACAGGTTGTACATACTTTAACTTTCTGTCAGTCTACACATCTGGATTTATGTTAATCTTTGGTGGTGATTTTGTCCTAAACCCCCACCCCCACAGCCTGTATTTTGTCATTTTGTGTTTGTTTTGTAAACAGCGGGACATTTCTGTTGAAAGAAAGTGTTTACACCCCTCCAGGCAATCGCAGAATGGTGGGGTGCGTGTCGCAAACGGTGCCGGGCGAACGTGTCAGCTGTGTGACGTCACTCCCACGGCAATTTGAAAGCACGCACGGTTTATTTTATTTTTTTCTCACTCACTCACTCACTCACTCACTCACTCACTCACTCACTCACTCACTCACTCACTCACTCACTCACTCACAGAAGTTTACGTGAGTGAATGAGTGAAGGAAAAAAATTTTCGTGCGTGCTTTTAAATTGTCGCGGGAGTGACGTCACGCAGCTGACACGTTCGCCCGGCCCCGTTTGCGACATGCCACCCCCCCCGCTCTGCGATTGCCTGGAAGGGTGTAAACACTGCCTTTCCACAGAAACGTCCCGCTGTTTCCAAAACAAACATAAAATGGCAAAATACAGGCTGGGGGTGTGGGGGTTTAGGACAAAATCACCCCCAAACGCGAAGAAAAGCCCAGATCTGTAAATTGAGAAGTAGTTTGTTTGTTTAAATCCTGTATTTAAAGTACATTTTCCTGAGTGAAACCGGCAGACTGCGCCTTAAACAATCTAAACTGACAATATTTGTCACATTCGAGACAATTATTTTGCGTATTTATCATTTCGTCAATCTGTTTTATTTATTAAATATATTTTGCGTTTTTATTCTTAGGTTTATTTACATTTTTACAATTTCAGTCCGTACATTTTGTTATTTAAATTACATCATTAATATTTTCTTTCCAACGTTTGAGTCAACTGGATCATTTCCAGCCAATCCTGTAGCGGGACGTGTTCTTTAGGCGAACCCGATACGATCTGGCTGCCCAATCACGTCTGACACAGACACTGGAAGCTCCCTTCAAGCGTGGCAGTTTTTCCATCCATCCATCCATTTTCTTGACCGCTTATTCCTCACAAGGGTCGCGGGGGCTGCTGGCGCCTATCTCAGCTGGCTCTGGGCAGTAGGCGGGGGACACCCTGGACTGGTTGCCAACCAATCGCAGCGTGGCAGTTTTTGTTGTTGTTATTGTTTTGCAATACAGTACATTTATCCGATTTGGGATATTATCCTTTACTGCAGTGATTCTCAAATTGTGGTAATATTAAATTTACTTTTACAAATAAAATTTCCCCCTTAATGGTAGGCCTACTACCTTTGATTATTTATTATTAATGATAGTATTTGGAGAACAATTTTTTTTGAGGTGGTAATTGGAGTAAAAAACTAGAAAACTACTCTTTTATTGTAAGCTACAATAAAATTCTAACACCTCAATTTTTATCTAATACAGTACTTAGAATACAGAAAATTAATTTAGTCAGATTAAGATTTATAAATGGCAATTTAGCTTCTACCAAAGTTACTTTTGGTTAGGATGCAGGTGCTTTTATAAGATTGGTCATTGGGAATGTGATTTTTTATTTATTTTTTGGTTTGCTTTCGGTGTTGCTAATCAAGTGATTTGTTTTCCGGAGTCCTTCTTGCCCGGGGCAAGAGGTCAACACAGCACACGTGCACAAATCAATCATGTGTGTGTGTGGTGTACTCGTGCGTTTCACACAAAAGAAAGGACAGCACAGCGCGGCGGCAAAGTGTCATAGGACTGTATTTAAAGCTCTTCAACGCACTATGAGCACACAGCCCAGCCCATAAAACATCGCTCAATCCCGCGCATGGTCCGATGGGATCGTTCAACCGAAAAGGGTTTGCAATGCCACGTAATACAGATACAAATCAAGAGGAAAAAAAGACGACTCAAAGATATACAGTGTGTACTCACAAAAAGTTTGGGATATTCAACGTTCCTGCATGTGCTTTTCTGTGATGTTTTCCAGTCTCCCTGTTGCAATGTTAAATGCAAAGAAAGCGAGAAGAATGTCATCAGCAGGTTGCAACAGAGACTGGAAGAGACACAGGAAGGCATCGAAGTCTTTAGAAATACATTTGAAAAGAAAGACCTTGACTTGTATGCACAAGAAAAGTTTACTGAAGGCCAAATTACTTTAAATAAATAAATGAGGAAAAAAAAACCCTAAGAATTCAAAATGTGTTTTAAAATTGACAACAAAATCTAAACTTTACTCTGAATTTAACAAATATTTTTGTAAAATATATATATATATATATATATATATATATATATATATATATATATATATATATATATATATATATATATATATATATATATATAATTCAGAGTAAAGTTTAGATTTGTTGTCAATTTTAAAATTGACAAATCTAAACTTCTAAACTTTACTCTGAATTTAACACAAATATTTAAATATATATAATAAATTCAGAGTAAAGTTTAGATTTTTTTTGGTCACTTTTAAAATCCATTCTGAATTCTTAAAAATGTTTTCGAAAGTAAAATATAGTATCAGTTTTGAACATGTAAATTATGATACTATATTTTATTTTCAAAAACATCTTTGAAAATAAATAGTATATTATCAATATAGTATTATAATTTTGAACATGTAAATTATGCTATAATTTATTTTCGAAAACATTTTGAATAATTCAGACTGTATTTTAAAATTGACCAAAAAAAATCTAAACTTTACACTGAATTTACTTGAACAACAATCCTTTTTTTTTATTTATTTTTTAACCATAATTGATTTTAAAATAAAAAAAAGAGGGGTTCTTTCTTTTGTCACTCTGAATTTATTTTCACATGAAGTCTTTTTTAATATAATTTATTTATTTTAACATTCACGTAACCAATCTTTTAAAATTCTGTTTATATAAACACTGACAAACATTTCTTCAAAGTTCAAACTGATTTAAGTATTGATAAAAATATTTTTAACTTAATTTTAACACTGACAAAATAAAAAAATACTCTGAATTTTTTTTTATCATAATCTATTTTCTTTAGTTAAATTTATTTCACAAAAATCTTTTTTTTAACATTGACCAAAGCAAAAAACTTTTCTTTTTTTTTAACTCTAAATTTAGTTCAACATGCTACATTTTTTCCATTATAAATACATTTAGGCAGTTCTAAATTGATTTATTTTTTGTTTGATTTTAACATACGTTAGCCAGTAACGGTGAAATTTTATTTTTATTTTCCTCTTGAAATTTCCCTCCTGAATCCTCAAACTTTTTGTGAGTATTGTAAACTCTCCTTAATGTTACAGGGTTTTGTAAATACAAAGCATAGAGAGAAGATGCAACTCAAAGTCTGTGCTGTGTCTTAAGTGAACATCAAGTCAAAATGCATTCGAGCGATGAAGAATCCAAAGCGTTCCCACTTGTTGCTCTTCTTCTTCGTCCAGTTTGATACAAAGCCTTTCCAGTTGATTTGAAAAAAGTGTTGGCGTGAGTCCGAGGACATCGACGCTCGCTCGCTGGCCGCCGTAAAACCTGAAAGGGGCGTCATGCCAACGCGCCGTCGTTGTATGGCGCCCACATCCTGGTCCTGAGGCGGAGAGTGCACAAAACGTGCTTGGGCGCCCTTGGCAAAATTTTCACAACCTCCGACGCCGCTTCAGTGCTTATGAGGGGTTGATTCCTCCAACTAAATATGGCTCAAAACTGGATTGAAGTTGATCTTCAGACCAACCGTTGCGATGTCCAGTGCAATAGAAAAAAAAAAAGGCTCTTTAGATGTTTTTTTTGTTTTGTTTTGTTTTTTTTCTACCAGTGTCGGCTAGTTCAGTGTCGGCTTGCAAATTCCAGGTAATTTTCCACAGAGCAATTTATAGGAATCAAGCATAACATTGAAAATTTGGCTCAAAACTCATTCACTGCCATAGACGTTTATATTTGTTATCCTGATGTTGACGAATGAGTTTGCATCGTTTTGCACAGACTTTGGGTAGAAGATTAGATTGGGAGGTGAAACTGGACTTCTCACGTCTAGCATGACGGTGAAAAAAGCCGACATAATCCGGACAAGCTTGAGTTCACACTCCAAACAGAATTTTGTATGGTATCAACAGAGAATGAGTCGCAAATTGTGCAATTATAATGCAGTTCACAGAGGTAATGGCGAATGGCAGTGATGTTCAAATGAAATTATTTTGTCATCAAAAATCAATTTCTCAGTTTTGTTTTTGGTGTCTTATTGTGAAGAAAGTGTTTTGAGGGAAACCAACCCATGTTACAACTGATTGATAGAACAGAAAATGCTAGAAATTTTTTTTTTCTTGTGGGGAGAAGAGAGCCTTCTGAGTGAATTAACTTAAATATAGTTGCAGGTTGATATTTTACCATAAATCAAATTTTTGTTACAAGTAATTCAAAAAAAAATTGAGGCCTGAACATCAATATTGCTGTTCTAGTTAATAAAAAAATAAATAAAAATTGAGTAATTAAGGTAATGTAATTCCCTCGTTTCTGGGCAATTTAGCATGGCAGAAAATAAATAAATAAATAATTTAATCTCAAATATCAATTCCCATAAATTTCCATGGAAAATTTCCCATTGTAACTTCCCGGAAATTTCTTGTAAATTTCCCACCGCTTTGCAACTCTCGTCCAGTGCATGACATACATCAACGTGACCCACTTTTTGGTCCCATTACTTCCTTTTTTTTGTGTTCTTTTTCTAAACAACAAACCACTGAAAAAAAGGATTTGGGCAGAAGAGTCATTAGAAAACCTGTAAAATGGATGTAAACCTACAGTATCAAGAAATTTGTGTGAAAAAGTCCTGAAAAAGGTCAACGATGTGGCACACGGCGAGTCTTGCAGCATTCAAAAAGGCTCACGGAGTTGAATGGAACAACTTGGCTGCACTCGGAATCGAACCCTCGCCACGTCAAGGTTTTACAGTTTTTCCCCAAATGGAAAAAAATAATATATTTTTTTTTTTGTTGAACCCAAAACATTCTTGAAAAAAACTGGGATAAACTTCCAAAAAGTGTATTCCCCAAAATAAAATAATCAGTTAGCCCGCCTATGGCATTTCCCATTCTATGTTAGTAGTAAGCTAGCAGACTTTGGTATTTATGGGATTTCATCATGTATTTTGCGAAATACATCAAAATAAATCCTTATTTCATAATAGTGAGTCAGAAATGTCAAATGATTCTTGACTTTTTTTCACTTGAATCGTTCGTATATATATATATATATATATATATATATATATATATATATATATTTTTTTAGCAGACTTTTTAGGAACAATCTAAGATGGCGCATTCTAAGATGGCATATTAGGGCCATGTATAAATATATTTTTTGAGAAGGTGGGGGCAATATGCCAAAAAAAAACACCTAAGATTTGTGAGTTTAGAAAGTGGCAAATTTGTGACTTTCTAAAGTGGCAAATGTGCGAGTTTATAAAGTGGCAAATTTGCAAGTTTATAAAGTGTCAGATTTGCGAGGAAAAAAACTCAGAAACTTACAAGAAATACACGTAGCGTACTACTTGAACGTTTGCACCGAGACGTTTCGGTCGCTACGTGTATTTCTCGTAACTGTCAGAGTTTTTTTCTTGCAAATCTGACACTTTATAAACTCGCAAATTTAAAGTTTTTTTTCTCGCAAATTTGACACTTTAATTGACACTTTAAGTGTCAAATTTGCGAGTTTAGAAAGTGTCAAATTTGCAACTTAAAAAAGTCGCAAATTTACGAGTTTTTTCTTGTAAATTTGCCACTTTTAGAAAGTCACAAATTTGCCACGATCTAAATTCGCAAATTTACAAGTTTTTTTCTCACAAATTTGCCACTTTAATTGACACTTTAAGTGTCAAATTTGCGAGTTTAGAAAGTGTCAAATTTGCCACTTTTAGAAAGTCACAAATTTGCCACGATCTAAATTCGCAAATTTACAAGTTTTTTTTCTCACAAATTTGCCACTTAATAAAGTGTCAAATTTTCCACTTTATAAAGACACAAATTTACCACTTTTGAAAGTCGCAAATTTGCCACTTTTGAAAGTCACAAATTTGCCACTTTCTGACTCGTAAATTTACGATTTTTTTTCGCGCAAATTTACGAGTTTTTTCTCGCAAATTTGCCACTTTAATATATATTTGGCCCAATACGCCGTCGTAAGAACGGTATAAGTAAACGCACTTTTTTTTCCCCCTCTAATTAAAGAATGGAATCCAATCTGTCATATGGCATCCACCTTGTTCCTGTAGTCATAGTGGACAATATTCTATTTGCCTTGAGTGAAAATGCTCTAAATCGGCCGGCACTGTCGGAGTTTGTTTTTTCTATGACAACATTTGGCAGTCAAACGATTCCGAACGCAGCCCTTTGTGTCTAGCCCTCAGCGTCCATTTTCCAAGCCCTTTTTGTCGACACGGCGTCACTCAGTCATCGGGCGAGCAGACCAGGTGGAGCTGGTCCGGACTGCCCACGCTCCCCGTGCTGGAGCTTCCGTCGCCCAGGTCCCGGGCCACCATGCACGACGGCAAGGCCAGCTCGGTAGATCCGGCGGGGCTGGAGTCGCTCCGGCCGACGCACTCCTCCTCCAGGACCAGGCACAGCTCCTTCAGGTCCAGGTTCTCCTTGACCAAGCCGTCCTGGCTGCGCTCCAGCTCGGCCAGCTTCTTCAGGTATCCGCCCAGGTCCTCGCGCATCACCTTGGCGGCGTGGTGGCCAAAGTGCTGCCACTCGCGCGCCAGCTTCTTCACTTTGAGCCGGTCGTCGTCCAGGAAGCAGCAGAGGTCGCGCAGCTCGGCGTTCTCCTCCTGCAGACGCTGGTTGATCACCTTGAGCTCGCGGATCTCCAGCAGGTGGCCTTGCAGCTGCTTGTTGACCTCCTTGATGAGACGCCCCCGCTGGACCAGCGCCGAGATCTTGTCCGACTCCTCCTTGCGCAGGCGGCTCAGCAGCTCCTCCTTGGAGCACGCCAGCAGGTCCTCGTCGGACATCTTGGACAGCTCGCGCGTCAGAAGGAGATCCCCGTCGCCGCTCATCATCGTCTCGGAATTCGACCCTTTTGGCGAGCCAAGGCAAAACAAAAGTCAAGACACTTTTATTTGTAAGTATCACGTTTGGATTGATTGGACTGATTTTAAGATTTAGCATTTAGCATGTATACAATCATGAAGTCATGTTAGGTCGTGTAAATAACGACGATATCGTGTGAGCTCTTTTTATTTATTTTTTTCTTTTATTTTTTTTCAATAATGTGACCTTTTTTTGTATTGCAAACCTCCCCACAATATTGTGATAATTATCGTATCGCGACCTTCATATTGTGATATCGTATCGTATCGTGCCCTTTGGATATCATTACATCCCTATTGGCGAGCGGATTCAACATTTAACAGCTATGTTGGCTGGGCCGATATTCAGCATCTTTGACGAATATCAGCATCGGCCATTTTGAAGAATCCAAATGGCGATAATAGATTCAAAAAAAAAAAAAAAAAAGGGAACTAATTTAAATTTTCATAGATGCTTCGACTGGTAGTGAAAACTGTAAATTGAGGTGACTTGAAGGTATCTTGAACTGGCATCATAACTAGTCAGAATGATTTTGTCGATATCTGAAATGACAGTTGTGGAATAGGAAGAATGTAACCTGCAAATATCTTCTGAATGTTTCGTTTTGACGACTCAAAAGTGAGTGACAGTAATGCAACTTGAACGAACTCAACTGCAGTTCCTGGACACCAAAAGACCACAAGATGGTGCCAAAGCACTACTTCAGTCATAAATAACTTCTGCAACTCACTTCAACATAGTTCCTTGGCACTAAGATAGCAGCTATTTTTTCTGAGCACAAAAACACTGTATATGTGATTTTATAAGTGTATAAGAGTGCACCCACAAAAAAACATGACTATGTGTGGTTGTTCATTAGCTACTTGGCACTATGATGCCGCCAGAGCACTACATTTGTCTAAATTAAGACTCGCATCTCACTTCAGTATAGTTCAAGATGCTAGTCCCTATTTTTGTGATCACAGTCATTACAAATAGCTTACTTTTTTTTTTTTATCCACCCACCACTATTTGCTGTTTTGTTTTTTTGCTCAAGACATGGCAAACTTTTATTAGAAAAATTGTTAGTCACCTATTCATTGTTTTTGTTAATGCTGTTTTTTTGTTTTTTTTTGTTTTTTATGATTTTCTCTCTTTTTTAAGGGGAAACCATCATCTGTATTATGTGCGGGAAAAAAACACAAATAACAAGTACGTAAATTTTTCTGTAAATAATGGAAGGCTATGCTCCGCCATTATATTTAAAAAAAAAAAACACTTAAAAAAGTAATAGTTAAACACGCGGGTGTTGACTGTACCGTACCTGAGAAAATAAGAAAGTGCAGATCAAGAGGATGCAATCTGTTCACAAACCGAACTCCCTTATCCAGTGTGTCTTCTTGGTGCAAACATCACAACAACAAGATTTTGTGCTCGATTATGATGTGTCTGTCTGTCGTTCCAAAAAAAAAATCATCAAAAGCAGCTGCAAAACAGGCCTCCGCGAGCAAGGGAACGGCCACTGTGCTTTTTTTTCACCTCCCCCCGAAGATGAGGAGGATGATTTTATTTTCAAGGTAGCAGCTTGCAAAAATGGCTCCCTCCATCCACCGCTGCCTTTTACGTTTTTTTTTTTTTTTTTAATCCATCAGATAAAGATGCACAACACAGATGCTGGATGTTGTGTTTGTATCGCGTTGATCGCCACTCGCCATCCGGATTGGACTCCGAGCTCAATGGACTCTCTCTTCGGTATATCTCCACTTCAGTGAAAAAGCAGCGGCTTCTTCTCACAAACACTTCATTTTTTTTATCAGGCGTGGGAGGCGTAAAAAAGTAGAAGGCTTACAAAAGAGTCCGTTTTGGTCGGCGTAACGCCGCTTGCGGCCATTATTGGGCTGGACATTGAGCACAACAATGTTCGCCTCCACAAGACACTTTCACGGTTGGGATTCTCCGCTAGCGGCTACACGGCATCAAGACACACGCAGTCACCGGAAGCAGATGGGCGGAGTTTTCAAAATAAGTGCTCAAAGGAAAAATACTGTCTTGCAAGTTAAGCACTCCCACTCACATGGACACTTTCGGGCTACCAGATAACAGTAAAAATAAATAATAAAAAAGCATCTATTCAATATCTTAATTCAGGTGTGACGAAAATTACAATTTTAAACCACGAGAATTCATAACAGTCAATGTGCTAAAATCGATGGCAATGCATACCTATTTCATCGAGTTCAAAGTACATGATCAAATTATGCATTGAACATTATTTTATCAACATTACAATTAAATACAATTGTTTCATTTTAAGAACTAAGTGCGTGTGTTTTTAACCATGTACACAGATTTGTGCATGGAAGTACCAGTTATATTACGACTAAGCACATACTGAGTACATGGGCCATAAGATGGATATCACAAATATGGAATACATTAATGCGACTTTAAAACAAATGAGTTATGATAATTGTGTATAGTAGAGGCAGTGTATTTCCAATTGATCACGTGATTTAGTTTCGCACATACAATTGTTTTATTTTGAAATTCTACCAGAAATCTTCTGCAATGGAGTCATAACAATCAGCTCCTGCACAGATAATCATAAATATTTGTGATCTCTCCCCATTACTCCCAGGAGACCTCTCATTTTGGAAATACATATGAATAATTAATCACACATATCCATTGAAATCCAGACGTTGTTATTTAAAAACTAAATATGTATGAAGGTTTCTTTCTCTGCCTTCCTTGAGGGGATAATCATAAATATTTGTGATCTCGCCCTATTAAGTCACTCCAGTTGGATCTCTTATTTTGAAAACATCATGAATAATCATGAGAAATGATCAGAATGTCGCTGTCCTTATTCAACAATAAATCATGCGTTGAGTTTCTTTCTCTTGTTGACAGATTTTGACTGGAAACCATGCAGTAAAAATCCCAATAAAATTCTCAGAATGCCAGGGAAAGCATAGCACTTCTTCCACTGGGATATTTCCTGCAGGATGACACCAACAGCAAGCGACATGCCCGTTATGTTTTGTGTGTGAGTGCATGTCTGTAGGCCCCCACCTCAACCCCTTCCACCCGTCCCTCCTCAATAGCTTTGTGCTGAGGCATTCACACAGACATCCTTCCGCCCCTGCGTCCCACCTCTATTGTTGCATAGAGACCAGGACAATGCGGGGTGTTAACCCAATGGTGACGGCATCAGAGTGTCATGTGAGTTTACAACTACCCAAAAAATAAATGTACAGTGGGGGGTGGTTTGAAGAGGATACGCCCCACCCTCGTCGCCTCCCATCCCCATGTAGTTACGCTGAAGGACACATGCAGAAACGCAGAAAAAAGGGAGGGTGCAACCAGGGATTTATGGGGATTTATTGAGATTAATCGCCAGCGTGGGGAGCAGATTGTGTATTTCATGCAGTAAGCTCAAGCAAGAGCAGATGTGGTCTGGTATATTTTAAGAAAGTAGGAAATAATTAATAGGCAAATCTGCCGATGTCAGGCATCCATTGCGGAGGCAAGCTGGACGTTTTTAGTGGATTCAACATTTTAAAAGTTCAGCTGCTCCCCTTTGTGGCTCATCTCTTTCTCAAATTCAACCCTTTATCAAAGCAGCGGGAAAAAAAGTTCACATTTAAAGTCAATTTTATGTATATTTAGTCGTTTGGTTGATTCAGTTGCTCGGTTGCACTAACAACACAAGACAAAATATAGCATCAATAACGTGCATGAATCCATGTGTTAGCTATATAAGCGACTGTTACTAGCAAGCAAATTAAAAGTTAAGTTTGACCATTCAGAATTAACATAGTCGATATGAACAATGTCTTTCTAACTATTAGTGAGGCTACATATTTCATTTAAGGTCTAACTAACTCCAGTCTGAGATAGCTGCAAGTTAACGATAAACCAACCAACCAACCAACCAACCAACCAAACAGACAGACTTAACAGTAACAGATATATGCGTGCACGTTAGTAGTCATAGATCTCTCTCTGCATTTAACTTGTGCTCATAACGTACGTACATTACATAGTTTGTGCAGGATCAGTTTAAGTCCTGCAATGACAAACACATCCATGCACAAACCATGAAAAATGAACTCTTGTGTCTGACAACTGTGTGGAACATATTTGCACAGATGCGATATGATTTATTTATTTATTTTAAAGCGCGGGAGTAAACACGATTATGTAAAGTACTTTGTGTATTATGTAAGGAAATAGCGAACGATTTGAACACAAATGCTATATTTGTAACGCGGTAGGCGCATTATGTCATGAACGAACCAGACTGGTTACGTTACGTACGTCGTCGAAGTGCAGCGTCAAGTGCGCACTACTTCCGGTGACGTACCCCGGAAGTGGGCGTGTGAGACGGCTGCTGTTGACAGTTCTTCACATAGCAGAATTCTCAGTTTTCTCACACACTCGCGCAATGTGAAAGCTTTAAAAAGACTGAAGCTTATGACCTCACAGCACACTTCCGTTGTATTCTCGTTCGTTTAGTTATTTATTTTTGGTCAGAGTGAATGCGTGTTTACTGTGTTTGTTTCACGACGCGACGTACTTGCTACGAGCTAGCACGACAAGCTAGCACGACAAGCTAGCACGACAAGCTAGCACATACTAGCAGGCTAAGTGAAGAGAATGCACGAAAACATGTCACTGGATTTTGTTGCCTGATCGGGTTTGGGAGGAAACTAAACAAAAGGTAAGGCGTTATTGGAGCTTAAAACATATAAATCTAAGTTATCGAAGCACTTATACGAGGAAATCATCCATAACTGAGGCAGGTGTTACCTTCAGGGACAGTCTGAAAGTATAACTTTGCTCACAACTGAGGGAAGTGAACGCTGATCTCTCTGACAGTCTTTAATAAATTAATTTTTAACACAGAGCATGCATATTTTTAAATTATGTGTTGCTTACAGGGGCAACAGTAAATATTACCCAAACAGCATTCAACGTTTATTTTTCCATCCATCCAGTCAGTCTAATTCAGGTTGCTGCAATTTAATTATGCAAACCCCAGCTTTGTATGACTTAATCTTGATGTTTGTTAACAATTGGTCTTGAAGCTGATGGCTGTGGAGCTGGATGTGTTTGTGGGTAACACCACTATCATGGACGAGGAGGTTTATCAGCTCTGGTTGGATGGATATACAGGTAATGTATGTCATACTGTTCATTTTTAAGGATGTTATGCTTATTCATTATATTTTAATCACATAGTAAGGCAAAACTCGCATGCAGAATTTAACACAGAACCTGGCATGTTCCAGACACACAACAATTTGTTTGCAAACATTTAAAAAGTCAGTTTCAAATGGGACTATGTTTGTTAAACACGTCTGAATGAACCGTATTTGTTCTCCGGACCAGTAAACGATGCGGTGAAGGTCCGAATGGAGGGCGGTGTGCTGGACGAGTGCGAGGCGAGCGCGGATGTGCTGCTGAGTGACACCATGGACCAGTATCGAACTTTCCAGATGTGTGAGCGCTTGCTGCACAGTCCGTCCAAACTGGCCAATCAGCTGCTCTTCCAGATCCCGCCTCATCGACAAGCCATGCTCATCGAGCGGTGACGCGCTTTTCCCTTTTGAACATGTTGCTTTTTTAAGTAATGTTGCAGTGTGAGCTTCGAATAACTTTTGATATTCATTCAACAAATTACAATGGACCCTCAAAGGCAAACACAATCTGTTCAAGCGCTCATTTGGGACAAAGCACAGCAGCAGTGATGTCATAATTACTATAAATAATTTTTGAAATACGCTTAAATGCAAAATGGATAGCAAGCCCTGCCACAACTAACAGAAATCTGTGACTAATGGACACCCTCCTGCAAAGTTTATTGCCTATAGATGCCAAAAGATGGCAGCAAAGTACTACTTTTCATTCGGCAGAGCAATGGCCTGTCAATAAATTTAGATTACTCAGAGTTTTGCCCTGAACACAAAAGTAGCAAATACAGATTTTCAATGAATAATGGAGGATACATTTAACAAAACAAAACAATTACATGTCGGATTATTCTGGAATCTTTCTCTCATAAGACTTTTAGTTGAGGCTGTTCATTCTTTTGGACACAATAAGCAACGTTCCACACTTTTGTGGCATTTTTAGATGCCTACATGGCGTCATTGACGTTTCAAGCATAGTAGTGTAATGATACCTGGTCACGTGACATGAGAATGCATGCTCACTTACAGCTGTATCCATCCATCCATTTTCTTGACTGTTTTATCCTCACAAGGGTCGCGGGGGGTGCTGGAGCCTATCTCAGCTGGCTTTGGGCAGTAGGTCGGGTACACCCTGCACTGGTTGCCAGCCAATCGGAGGGCACACAGAGACGAACACCCATCCACACTCACAAACACACCTATGGACAATTCAGAGCGCCCAATTAACCTGCCATGCATGTCTTTGGAATGTGGGAGGAGACCGGAGTACCCGGAGAAGACCCACGTGGGCACGGGGAGAACATGCAAACTCCACCCAGGAAGGCCGGAGCCTGGACTCGAACCCGAGTCCTCAGAACTGGGAGGCGGACGTGCTAACCACTCATCTACCGTGCCGCCCTTGCAGCTGTACTTATTTTTTTCATTTGTTTGTGATTTATATTTATGGAATTATGGTTTTACTACTGCGCTAGCGCTAGCATAGGTTAGTGATAGATTGGGCATGTTCCAACTTGTGTACAAGTTTGTCATTTGGCACCATAGGACTGTAACCCTGTCATAAATTGAGGGCACCTTGTTATTTATTTATTACAAAAAATAGCTAGCAATCCAAGCTTTTGGGGCGTTTAATTTCTGCTGTATGTTTTTATTGTGCCTCATTTATGAACATTTTGTTTTGAGGAATTTACAATTGCTTTGTCCTTTTTTTTTCTTCTTTTTTTTTTTTTTTAGTTAATATTGCTCCCTTTATTTTTGTTTCTATGATGTGGTTCAGTCTAACTTTAGCCTCTCTTTTTTTTGTTTCCTAATTTAAGATACTACGACTTTGATGCCGCATTTGTGCGCGAAGTCCTGGGCAAGAAACTCTCAAAAGGAACCAAGAAAGACTTGGATGACATCAGCACCAAGACGGGTGTGACGCTGAAAAGCTGCAGACGGCAGGTAAAAATGCTAATTATCACTTTTGCTCTGCTGTCACTCGTTTGTTGAAGATGAAAACAATTCCACGGCGTTTAAAATGTCCCTCATATTATGCAATTCTTTCCACACGTCAAAATAACTCCCAGGTGTCTTAGTAAATGGGGTCAAACTTTCTTTTATTTAAATGTGCAAAGAACTTCAGCCCTTTTTAAGAAGTCCAATTTTCATATGTTTTTTGTATGATTGCAGTTTGACAACTTCAAGCGCGTTTTTAAAGTGGTGGAAGAGCTAAAGGGCCCTCTAGTGGAGAACATACGTCAGCATTTCCTTCTCTCTGACAAGCTTGGAAGGTAACGAGCCTCCTCGAAGGCCTTGACTTTATGAACTGAAGCATTGCTAAATGTTCCTTTTTTGTGTGTGCCTGGTTTCACAGCACTGTGATGTTTTTAACTAACTCCTGTTATCCAGGATACTGGCGCCAAGGAAAACAACGGCGCGCTAGCTAAATGCCTTCTTGGCCCGTTTCAGGGATTATGCGGCCATTGTGTTCTTTGCCAACAATCGCTTTGAGACGGGGAAGAGAAAGCTGCAGTATCTCACGTTCCAGGATTTTGCTTTCTGCGCCGGGCAGCTTATCAACAACTGGACAGTTGGAGCTGTTGGTGAGAGACTGATTTCTGTTTGCTTGAGATAAAAGGCATCCCTGGATTAACGTGAGACTGCGTAATGTCATTAAGGCATTATCATTGGCTGCCTTACTTTCAACGCACATCCAGGACAAACCAAATTTCCGAACTAAAATGCTAAATATTTCCCATGTGAACACACTCTTATACAGTGGTGCCCTGAGATACAAGTGACCCATATTTTTTTTTTTTGCATAAACAAGCTGAGTATTTGTTTTGATTAACTTCAAAGTGACCTCAGCATCTTTTATTTTTTTTCCCAAGTCAGCCTGCCCCCTAACAAATGGCAATGCAAACATAAGTCTCTTGGCTGGTGTCAAAAGCCTTTTGGCACATTAGTAGTAGTTCCTGCATCTACCTGTTGGCCACCAGAGGTCGCCAGGATCCCCCAAAAGGAAGAGAAATGTCCCGCCTGTCAATAACAATGTTTTAAATATATAATAATCTACAAAAGGAGTAGCTGTTTAATTAATTGTAAATAATTAACATTTATTTTGTGTTCAGATAATTGATGGATGGATATTTCCTAAATAGCATGTTAATTAGTGGTAATAAAATCAATTCTAAATGATAAAACCTCAGTTATTCATTCTAGATAACATGGTGGAAGACATGGATGTGGATCTGGACAAAGAATTCCTCCAAGACCTGAAGGAACTTAAGATTTTAATCTCCGACAAGGATCTACTGGATCAACACAAAAGGTCGAACAAAACAAACACCTTTGCTGCTGAACAGTGAATCCAAAAAATCCAAGTAGATCGGCCTCAAGTTCTTTCTTTTGTCTCCAGTCTTGTCTGCACAGCTCTCAGGGGGAAAACGAGAGCTTTTCCTGAGATGGAGGCCAATTTCAAGGTGAGAAATTTATGTTAAGAACAGTTCTCATTATTATGCTTTCAATGAACATGTATGGTAATGATTCTCATTTTTCCAAGCATGATAATCATCTGCATGTTCACTGTTTTCCACTCACACATTTATTTTTAATTCAACCTAATATACGCTGGAAAATGAAAGTTTTGCTTTGGTGCCATCTTGTGTCAACTGTTAGCCTATGTTAGCATTAAGCTAACAAACTTCAACTGGGACTGACAAATCAACATCTAGTTTGCTTCTGTAACAGTCGTTATCAACTGATCAAGTTTTTGTCTTTGGGTTGTTGCACGACTTGACTTTATTTCTTTCCAAGGTTTTGCTCCACTTCCAAATATTTTGACTCGTGGAACCCTGGCCTTTCCGCTATGCAAATGAATCATTTTTCCTCTTGGCAGAATCTTTCCAGAGGCCTTGTGAACATCGCCGCCAAGTTAACCAACACCAAAGATGTCCGTGATTTCTTCATCGACCTTGTGGAGAAGGTGTGTAGGTTTTTGTTGTTGTTGTTTTGTTTTTATTTCCAAGGATGGACAAAATCAGGACGGAATCCGCATGATGTAACCACCACCTCCCTTCTCCCCTCAGTTTATTGAGCCGTGTCGCTCAGACCGATGGACAGCGGCGGATACGAGGCTCTACCTGACTCACTACAGCAACTCGGCGCACATACTGGACACCTTCAAGTGAGTATAATGGGATGAGTGTCAGACCCACTGTCATGTAGAGAATAGTGTTAATTTCATCAACAAAAATAATTTTGTCAACATGTTTTTCACCGGACTAAAACTAGACTAGATTAAAACCCTCATTAATAAACAATAAGTGGGACTAAATCAGTATGCATTTTCGTCGACGAATGAAGACGAGGTAAAAATGTCCTTCACTTAGTTCATTTTTATGAACTAAAATCTATGGACATTGTAGTTCATGAACAAAAACGAGATGAAAATTACATGATTTTGTAAAATCTTGTCACGTCTGTCTGTGCCACGGTCATGTGACATACAGCACAAACACATGGGACAGACAGGAGATGGATTCACGGTGAAAGGTTTAAAAAATAAATAAATAAATAAATAATTATAGTTACAATTTAATATTAATCCAACGGCTATAACGTTCAAACAATAATGTTAATGTGACTGCTAACTAATTCTGGCTAACAGGCTCATAGCATGGAGCCATAGTAGCCACAGTAATTGTGTGTTAAGTTGTTTTTCATCAAAAAGATGAGCATTTTTTACGTGAAATAGTATGATTCGAAAAGGTTCAATAAATCTGCTGACAAAAAAAATATAAGGGTAAAATGATTGTTCTGACTAAAACGAGACTAAATTGACAGTTTTCGTTGACTAAAACTAGACAAATAAAATTAGGTTTTCTTGGACTAAAATAAAAACTAAAATGCTAGATTTATAGTCTACTAAAAATGGACTAAATAAAAATGTGATGAGGTTAACTAACTGATAAAAAATAACAGGCGTGACTGAATTTGGACTAAAACTAAGACTAAATTTAAAACTGGCAGACAAAATTAACACTAGTATAGAGATTACAGTGTACATTTAAAAAAATAAATAAATCCCGTTTTAAATAGATGTGCCCTTCCACACATTTTAAACATCTTTAAACTTACCAGAACACAATTGTAACATTTTACTTAGTAGCATTTGTAATTAAATGATATGAATAGTACCTTTTTAAAGTATAGTCCACCCCCGCAAATAGCGTGGGGTAGAGACTGAATAGCGAAAAGCTGTGAATAATTGATACCCGTCATAATGGTAGTAAGAAAAAAAAAAAAAAAAAAAAGTAATTCTTACGTGGAGATGTACCTACAATAAACATTTTACATGAAAAATGGGGGGTTGACTCCCTAAAAAAAAAAAAAGCAAATGAAAAGCTATTAAGTATTTTAAAAATGACTGAAAATAAAAGTCAGGTTAACCGAAATTAGCATCAGTGTTGCGGTTGTTCTTAACAGTCAGACAACTGCTACAATAGCGTAAACAGAGCAGCAGCACGTACAGCTAAACCGTTTTTAAACCAAACCATCTTTGCTCAGTGCTGCCCCAGAAGCTTGTGGCAAAACATGGTACTACACTGAAGGCGCACAACTTGAAATTGGGAATTGTTGCCTATAGGCAACGCCATACAAACCCATTAAAAAAATAATAATAAAAAATTAATAAATTAAAAAAAAATCGCTTAAAAAAGTTCTTCCATTTCGCCATCCAACTGTGGCAACGAGCCCACCAGGCTTGTCTTAACCCCCTCCCAGGCGACCCACCATTAAAACAAGACTACTTTGGTCAGCTAAACAAAAGTCAGATAAACACTCTGGCTCTGCCATTTGGCGCTTAGCCATCAAGTTGTGCGTCAGCCCGTCTCATCCCTCATTCCTTCAACTGGTTTGCAGTGCAAGATAAAAGGTTGGCCACTCTGGAACACTGACCACCTACAAGTTGCTCACATTTTTTGCTCAAAAAGAAATGATGAAGTAGTTGAACGAGCGGCCTTTCTGTCACAAGGTATACGTTGTAGAACCACTCTATTGTGCAGGGTAAATTTCTGAGATATCTTTCATTGCCCCCCGACCCCCCCCATGGCCCATG
>NC_135419.1:19985102-19992602 GCF_051991245.1 Festucalex cinctus | reverse complement strand
GTTAGTGAAAATGGATGCGAGTGAGTGTTAAAACATGAAATATAGTCAAACGTTAGAAAGAGTGAACTTGTAAGAAATAATCAGTTACAGTTCAGTTGTATTTAAATTTGACGGACAATTTATTTTCATTTAATCTAATTATTATTTTTTTTTTATTTAACAAAAATTTGTAAGTACAGTTTTTTTCCACTTTAGTTTTCTATATGGTACTTGGGGAGCTAAGTATTTTTTTTTCCTTAGGTGGTATTTGGTGTAAAATGTTTATCACTGCTTTATACAAATTTAAGAACTATTGCTAGTTAACTCATTGACTGGCAGCCATTTTCACGGAAGCAACCCCCCTTCGTCCCCGGCTGTTTTACTGGATTTTGACTGCTTTTTCAAGGCCCACAGAATATTGTGTTAGATTGCTATAAAAACATGGAACCTACCAAAAGAAAGATTCAAGTTTCTTCTTTCATCAAGAAAAAAAGGACATTTCTATCTGTTTCTGTTTTCAGCAATTAGCATTAGAATATAGCTAAGTTTCATCATTATTCCCAAATCTTTTTATCACTTATACTATGCTGCCACCTGTTGGCCATTTTTATAATAACTACCAATGCGTCAATCATTCTCTTCAGTTCAGAGGCTGCTGCTTTAGCATAAAAATAAAATTAAAAACGTATAAATACGTCTTTAGCATGGTAATATTTACAATAGAACGTGTTTATACGTTTTTGGGAGCAAATGAGATAAGTCGATGTAGCCCGAGAAGCAAAAACAGTAATCTTAAAAATGAAAGTGCATGTCTGTACGTGGGCACAAACCATCCGAAAGACTTACAACATCCAACAAGGCCCCGAGGGTTCCAAATCCGAGTTAACCTTAGGTTGGAAAATATTTCATAACGTGCTGGAATGAAGCCTCCGGTGGCGTCCGTCTTGAGTCACACGTCAACAAACGACTGTTAAACGGCAGGCGGGTTAAGCTTAAGCAACATCCCGAGCACTTTTGCAACACAATCGAGACGGATGCGTGCTTTCTTGCGGGAATCGAGCTCCGGCCGGAAATGATTCTGAGCGGCGTAACCCGATTAGTCATGTCCAAACATTTGAGCGGCACACTTGGAGGAGAGTGATAATGATAGTAGTTTTGTTTGAAAGCTTTTTTGGAGGCAGAAAATGGCTTCAGTTTTGCCCAGTTAAGCAAGCAGAACACTTTTTATTTTTTTTTCCACTTTCTCCCGCTCACTCTTCCACTCTCTAATTTTTGTCAACATTCCATTTATTTCTCTCTTGCTCCCTTGCTATAAATATCCTGCATGTCAGATTTTTTTTTTTCGTGGCTTCATGGAAAAAGAAGGCCTGGGGAGGTAAATATAGGTGTATGGGGGGTAAAATGGGAGACGGGTGGGAGAAAGCTTGTGTGGGGGTTTTTAGTTTAAACGAAACCAGGTGTGTTGTTGGAGCGGGATGGATGGCGGTTTAAAGGGGGGGGGGGGGGGGGGGGGGGTCTCGTGTGTGTGCGTGAATCTGTGAACTTGTTGTTCGCTCGCCATTTGGACGGATTTTTGGGGTATTTGGGCCAGGAATTCGCATCTCTAGACTTTGGGGTGGGGGGTTGTGCAGGGTGGCTGCGCAGGGGGCCAGAGGGGGGGTAAGACGAGTGGGCGGTCCGCTCCCTCCTCGCTCTCTCTGGCTGGTTCGCCCTCCCCTTTCTCCCTTCTGCATGTGTTCAGCCGCTCCAGCTGTCTCCCACTCAGTCTCTCAGGGTGCACCGCTTGGAGCTTTCGGGACCATTTGGCCGCAGTCGGACACGCCGGGGTCAGGCCGGCCAAGCGACACGACAAGACACGACACCACGTCTCTAACGAGACTTGCTGGTGAGTTTGCTTGACATCACCACATAATCACCTTCAATTGGGCAAACCTTTCGGCTTCTTTGTGATTAGTTTTAGCCACATACGGACGTGATACACATTTAAAAAAAATATATATTTTTTTTTCATGTTTGTTGCTGTTTTTCTCTCGATTTTTCCAACTCAAGGTTCGTCAAAGATTTTACTCCATTATCCGTTCTTGTCTTGTTTTATATGCTGAATAAGTAATTGTAAATCATCCTCCAAAATGATTTGTTTTTTTCTGATACTGTACATATTTCAAATACTGCAGTCGACAGAGTGAGCTTCCACGTCTTCGATTTAGATCTAATTCTTCATGGTCAGGTGAGGGTATCTACTCTCCTCTTGTCAAAATCTAATGAAAGAGCAGTTAACCATTCGACACTTCTTTCGGAAATCTATTTTCACCCATTTTACCAAATCGTATGACTCAATCAGTAAGTCAAATGTTGGTTTTTGTAGGCTTCAATTTGTTAGAGGTGGCCACGATGGAATCAAAAGGTCCAATTTCAATTTGTAAATGACAAACTCAACTCATCTGAAGTTTATTTGCACTTTCACAACAGCCACAGCTGTACTAAAACGTTGTATACAAAACGAATGAATAACAATATAATCATAAATAACCATCCTAAGTCTTTTCTTTTCAAAATATACTATAGCTCCCTTCACATTGGCACTTGGCATAGAGGAGGTGCTGAGTTTTATTTCACATGTTGCGTAAAGCTGAGTTGAGAGAGGAACAAAATCGAAGTCTCCTTTACGTGGTGTTACGGTTCGACTGCAGCATTCCGGCTGCTCAGACAATAATCCTCAGACTTGGAAAATTTCAACTAAAACACTAATTTCCATACAGGAAACTAGTAAGAAAGCAAGGGCAACTTTTTCACCTTTAATTTGTTTAGCATGCTAAAAGCTGTCCAACAAGCCAAACAATGACATATTGTTTTTACGTGTATTTTATAAATAGCTTTCTATTAAAATGAGAAGTTTAGGACTTTGTCAGATTTTGGCGTGACGCTCAGTCATTCAGAATGGAAACGAAATCTTTAGGAAGCTGGCAATTGTGGATCATCCAAGGTTGTTTTAGTGAACTAAAACGAAAAAAATAAAATAATAAAAAAACAAAACAGATTTGAAATAAAATAAAAACGAAAATGCTTTTTAAAAATGAAACCTGAAGCTACAGTTTTTGTTTACGAAACTAACTATAATTATAGCAAAAATGTCCTTTGTTTTAGTCTTTGGTAATTTAATGCAAAAGCCTTTGGGGATGATTTTAAGTAGGGATGTAACGATAATGGCGATTTTATGATATTGTGATATTAAAACTGCCACAATACGTCATGATATTAAAAGCAGCACATCTGTTCAAAAAGGTCAGGTTGATTTCCATTTGTGCAATTCTAGCACCCTCTGGTGGCTAATTCCTTAGTGCGGTTTAATTTTCAGTAGGGATGTTTTGGCCTTTCTGTGTTTAAAATCCACACTAATGGTCACATGAAGGGGAGCGTAATTCTCTTGCATTTATATATATATACATATATATACACATATATATATACATATATATATATATATATATATATATATATATATATATATTTTTTTTTATAATACTTTTATATTTTTCATTGCTGTATTGTACAAAATGGTGTGTGTGTGTGTGTTTTTTTTAAATATGAGCTCAATTTTTCTCAATATTGTAACCTTTTTTGTATCGCCAACGTGTTTTTTTGTTTATTTTTAATATGAGCTCAATTTGTCTCAATATTGTAACCTTTTTTGTATCGCCAACCTCCCCACAATATCGTGAGAATATTGTATCGTGATGTTTGAATATCATTACATCCCTAATTTTAAGTCAATTTCCTTTGATATTAACCAGAATAAGAATGTTTGAAAGTGTGTCACACAGAAGCGACGTCATCTCGCAGCAGCCAATAGAAAAGCACCTTCAGATGACGTCGGTCCCATGCTGTTTTTTGAATATTGCGCACAACTAATATATATTTTTTTAAACTAAAACTAATACTAAAACAAAACTAAAACTAAGCATTTATTAAATAACTACAACTAATGAAAACTAACAGAACCAACCTGAAAACTAACTTAATTAAAAAAAAAAAAAACTCGAAACGAAATCAAAACTAACTCAAATGAAAAATTCCTACACTGCGATATATCCCTGGGATCATCTCATGTAATATGTTCACAAGTCAAACCTTGTGTATTATTCTTATTATTATTATTCTAGTTGGCAAGGACGTGTGTTATTGTCTTTCCGTTATATGTTGTGGGCCGCAGAAAATGGACGACAGGCCGCAACCGGCTCCGGAGCCAGACTTTTGGACACGCGTTGTTGAAATGAATGGCGGTTTCTAACCTCGCTGTATGCGGGAGAGCGATGAGAAAAAGCGCTTTTCTCTTTGCTAACATGTCACATGACTGCACCAGTGCTCGACTTTTTGGAATAGTCAGCAGGAGTTATCGCGGCCCCATAATCAGCGTCGTCAGTCGGCCGTGTTTGTAATGGGAGGGTAGACATGCTGTGTGATTACACAGCATCGTCGTCACCGTCTCCAATTCATAAGGGACGACTCGCAGGGTGAGACGGGTCAAGTACATATAAGCGCAAGTCACAAGTTGAAAACGCGCAGGTGTCAAACTCCAGGAAGCAGAATCCACGTCAAAGTAAATAATGTTTGCCTACTTCATATTTGGCCTTGTGCTTGAAAATCAACAAAACTTGCAATTTTTCTCAATTTTTAGCAGATTTTACAAACACTTCTTCTTCTTTTTTTTTTTTTTTTAAACAAATACTCTTTTTAGTTTTGTACCTCAATATTTATTTGCCAATATTTTCCATGACATCTAATTTCAAATTCACTATATTCAATAAAATAACAGAAATAGAGGGGCTGGCTTGGAGGTCAAAAGTTCAGTGTTTAGGGGCCACATTTGATGTACTAAAATGGAGAGATGGGGGCCAGGTCAGTGGTGGATAAGGTAAAGAATAAAAATAAAAATTTTAAAATATGTTACAAATATGTAAAACATTTTACAAAAAAACAAGTCATTAATCCATTATTTATAATTACTTTATAGTTAAATTAAAAAAAATATTAAAAACAAGTCGTAAGTTAGTAACTATATTTGTAAAATGGTTGCTTTTTAAAATTTACAATAAATAAATTATTTAATGAGAAAAATCTATAGCTACTGATTTATAGCTACATTAATGTATGAAATATCACATGTATATTTCATGCATGAAATATTACATGCAGAGGTATTCTAGTTTTGGAATTTTTCATTTTAGTTACGTTTTGTTTTTGTTTAGAGTTTCGTTTTTTAAATAGACTTACTAGCTTGAATTAGTTTTCAGGGTGGTTCTGTTAGTTTTTATTAGTTTTAATAAATGATTTGTTTTAGTTTGTTTCATTATTAGTTTTATTTTAATTTTTTTAAATGTGTATTACTTGTGCGCAAAATTTAAAAAACGCAAAAAGGTGTTTTTCTCTTGGCTGCTGCGAGATGATGGCACTTCTGTGTGACACACTTTCAAACGTACTTTTTCCGATTAATGTCAAAATAAATCTCCTTAAAATCACATTTATTAAAATCATCCCCAAAGGCTCATGGATTAAATTAATTACCAAAGACTAAAACTGACATTTTTGCTATCATTATAGTTAGTTTTGTAAACATAATGTAGTTTCACTTTGTTTTTTAAAAAGCATTTTCGTTTTTAGTTTTTGCTAATGAAATTGTTCTTTGAATTTCAGTTTGTTTATTCATTATTTTTAGGTCACTAAAATAACCTTGATAACATATAATTAATGCATGATGAAATATATAGACATTAAATAATTGCAGGAGCGGTGGCATGGTGAAGTAGTGGATCGCACATCTGCCTCACAGTTCTGCGATTGAGGGTTCGAATCTCGACTCTGTTCTGTCTTTAGGGAGTTTGCATGTTTTTACACTGTAGCAAAGACATTATATGGCACAATTTGTTAATATGCGAGTAGACATTTTTTTGTATGCCCCTTAACCCGGGATTTACACCGGTTGCGTGTCTGGTGCGGTGCGTCTTGACTGCGTGCTCCGGACGTGTCAATTTTTTGGCCAACTCACACCGGCTCCGCACAGCTGCGGTCCGGCAGCTCCGTCGCCGACCACTTCCCGCCGTGTCTCGCATGACCCCGCGCGATCATGTGGCATTAAAAACGACAAACACACAGAAAGTCTGTGCTCAACAGAGAAGCAGAAAGAGAGGTGGACTTTTATTATTTTGTGGCTTTCCACCTCCAATATAAACCTTTCCTCGTCCATGTTTGCTGGTGTCTAAACCGTGAATGAGCACCTCGCACGTTGACTCCAGGCCCGGCTACGCCCACATCATATTTTGCTAACATGCTTGCGAAATAGGAGCTGGCGAGTGTTTTATTTTGAAAGGTAACCTGAAATTTATTTTGAAACTGTCGGTCTTCCTGTCCCGCTCAATGTGTTTTGTGCTAGCTTGCCATTTCCCAGAGGCTGACCGATGCGGCATCCGGCAAAAATAGAAAATAGGTCTATCCTTACGGAAGGACTGCCGCACACCGCAGCTGAGACGCCGTCGACACGCAACGCACACGCAAGCGGTGTAAATTGCACCATTCGAATTAATGGAATCTAATTGGTTGCGTCGCCGGAACGCACCGCAGCCGCATCCGGTGTAAATCCCGGGTGAGGCAGTTGATAATAATTCCGTCTGTACAGTGCACCCTTGTTTAGCACACGAAATACAATATGTTCCAGGTCCCTTAAACGGGAAAATAAGCAGCAAAACAAACAAACTGGGCATACACAAAAATTCTCACAGGCATTTATTATTATTCCCGGCTCAGTGGGAACGACAACAAATACTGGGAGATTAGTTGGGAACCTTTTCTGCCTCTTCCTTTTGCTTTGTTGGTGCTTATGTGTTGTCTTTCCTTGTGTAAAGCACATTGAGTTGCCTTGTGTATGAAATGTGCTATACAAATGAACTTGCTTTGCCTTTTAATTAGACCATTTCTTCCAGTCGAGCTCAGTGCTGCCGTGCATGTTGTGGCACAACGGGGTACGACACTGAAGGTGTACAACATTTGAGAATTTGTGGCACGTCTGATATAAAAGTATTGATTTGGCGCCATTTTGTGACATCTTTGTTGAACTGCGGGGAAGGTTTAGTTTCATTTTATTCGGCCCTAGGTGAGAAAAGCATCAGGAAGGCAACAAATCGCTCGTCTTGCTCCTTTATTGCCAGCACATGATGATGATGATGATGATGATGATAAATGGGGTCCTTTGACCCACTTTGGCAGGGTGGGCCGGCGGAGCATCACGGCGGGACGCTGGCTTCCGCAAGAGAAATTCTCATGAGGCCCGTCGCTATCCATCACTGTTGGATTTTGCCGCCCCGGCGGTACCAAGGGCGTTCTCCGGCTTCTCCGTGCCTGGCCGAGCACAACAACGCCCGCGTGTGGTCCCGTGCGTGTTTTCCCAAGTCCGCAGGTGGTCACTCGTGGAAGCCAGCTGACATTTTTTGCCTGTTCAATTGGGCTGACTGGCAACTTAAAAATGGAGCC
>NC_135419.1:19892602-19980102 GCF_051991245.1 Festucalex cinctus | reverse complement strand
TACTGAGGACTTGGGTTTGAGTCCAGGCTCCGGCCTTCCTGGGTGGAGTTTGCATGTTCTCCCCGTGCCTGTGTGGGTCTTCTCCGGGTACTCCGGTCTCCTCCCACATTCCAAAGACACGCATGACAGGTTAATTGGGCGCTCCAAATTCTCCCTAGGTGTGCTTGTGAGTGTGGATGGTCGTTCGTCTCTGTGTGCCCTGTGATTGGCTGGCAACCAGTCCAGGGTGTACCCCGCCTACTGCCTCGAGCCAGCTGAGATACGCCCCACCCCCCGCGACCCTTGTGAGGAATAAGCGGTCAAGAAAATGGATGGATGGATAGCATGTGTACTCGTAAATGCCATAGGATTTGTGAGGGGTGAAAAATTGCAATGTCTTGTCAACAAAAGTATGCTATCTTAATGCTAACACATAATGTGAAACACCATCGACAGGCTAATGGAAATTAGCATTGATGTTGTTAGTGAACAAATACAAACACATCATTCAACAATTATTGACACATTCCGTATAATAACTATCACTGAATCTTGGAACATTATTAGGGGGCCTTCTCTGCCTCTTCCTGCTGTTCATGACTGTGCGTGTCTTCCAGCAAGTTGAATGACACCATTTTGTTGGATTCATGACACGTGTCTTGTTGTCATTTCCTCTTTTCCCCTCAGATGCCGAGTGACTGCGCCGGCCATCCAAAAAGTCAACCGACTCATCGTTGTGTGTGTGCGTGTGTGTGCGCATGTGTGTTCTAGTCTCACAAGGTTAGTATGCAGGGGGCGTGTGTGTCAGTAGTGTGCGTGTGTGTGTGCGTGCTCCTCCACAGCGTTCTCTCACAGCCGCCCAAAGAAATTGACACCCAAACGGTACGTCACTTATCTCGATACTGATGGTCAGCTTTCAACAACTATTTTGGTTGGGTTTTTTTTGTGTGTGCCTTTTTTGGCGATTTTGCTCTCATGTACACACACACACACACATTTTCACAAAGATCCCTTTCTGCTGGCGGCTTAAAGGGGGGAGGGTTATATTTTGCTCCTATTTCTTTTGGCGGAGTTTTACTTTCCATCAAACTCAACAGGTACATTTTGCCCAAAATAATAGTCATAGCCATATAATAATAATTAAACATTTGAAAAGTAAATATGGAGGTAACAGTTGGGTAGTTAAAATGTCACGAGTCACGTACAGTAAACATATTGCATTACAAAAACAATCATCTTTTTATTGGTTTATATTTTGATGTGCATAATATTTGATATTTTTGTCTTTTCTAGGAATGCACAGATGGCTACCATTGGGACCCTCAGACTGAGCACTGCAAAGGTAAAGCAGGCAGGATATTATGATTAGGATTATGATTACGATATATTATTATGAATTTTGCTACACATTCAGTGTGTTGATGCCCATTTTTGGCCTTTTAATCTCTTTGAATGTTTTTTTTCTCCAAACATTTATTCAGCTACAATTCTTATTAGTGTTCTAATTTAGAGGGGTGTCAAAATTAGTGCGTTAATTTAAAGTTACTTTAACGCCACAAATTTTTTTTTAATGCATGATTAATGACCACCCCTTATTTGAAAAGCCTGTGCTGGGGGAATTCCATTCGCGACACGGGTCCATGTCAAAATTTAGCAGTTATAAATTGAATAATAATAAGATATTTGTGGAGACTGGGGTCAAGTTGTATTTTACAACTTCAAAATGTGCCAGAATTTCACAAGCTATTTCGGCTCAAAAATTAGATAGCTCTGAATATGAAAAAAATGCACTGAGCTGTCATATTCATTTTTACAGTGCATCTTTTTAATTGTAACTCAATTTTATGAATTACTATGAAATTATCGGATCAATGACTAAAAGATGCAGCCATGTTTCTATTAGTTTATTTTTTCCCCACTTTTATGTTGAGTATGAAAATTTAGGGGAAAAAAATATTTTATTGTACATTTAGAACAGATATAAAATTTGCGATGAACCGTGAGTTAACTATTGAAGTCATGTGATTAATTATAATCACAAATATTAATTGCCTGACACCCCTGGTTCTAATTATTAATTATTAAAAACAAAATAAAGAAATTGTATAAAATGTTATACAACAATAATATAATGTAATATATACTGTGTATTGAATTTTTGTAGCATGACTGTATAATGAAAAATGCCAAAACTATTATAACACCGTTAACTATTGAAGTGAGTGTTTCAGGGGTGCTTTGACAAGCACGTATCTCTTGTCCCGCGTTTGCGCCTTCAGACATCAACGAGTGCGAGACCATCCCGGACGCGTGCAAGGGGGAGATGAAATGCTTCAACCACTACGGCGGCTACCTGTGCCTCCCCCGCTCGGCCTCGGTCATCCCGGCGCCCGAGCCCCCCATCGCACCCACCGAGGCCTTCAACCCCTGCCCCCTGGGCTACGAGCCTCAGGGTGACAGCTGCGTGGGTGAGTGGTCCCAATTGGCCATGTGGTGGTCCAAATGATGGGATATTATGCTCTTATTTTTAAGGGGGTGGGGTGGGGGTGGGGGGTGGGGGGGGTTGCACAAGTAGCTGGTGGTGGGTGTCAATGAGTGTGATTGTCCCTTTGGGGGGTATGGCGTGTTTGGGCCAGACGGAGTGTGTAGGAATTTGGTCGATTTCACACGACGACAGCTGCTGTCTTGCAGGCATGTACAACTCCAAACTCTTCGGCTTTTTTCCACCTCAAAACTATTTCGGAAAATGGTTACAATAAGTACCTGTTATCTCATATGGAACTAGACAAAAATCATTTTGTTAAAACCCTCATTAATAAACAATAAGTGGGACTAAATCAGTATGCATTTTCGTCGACTAATGAAGACGAGATAAAAATGTACCGGTACTTCATTTAATAAAACCTGGACTAAAATCTATGGACATTTTATTTTAGTTCATGAAAAAAAAATGAGATGAAAATAATGATTTTATAAAATCTTGTCTCTGCTAATCTGTCACGTCTGTGACACTGTCATGTGACACGCAGTACAAACACATGGGACAGACAGACAAGTGGATTCACGGTGAAAGGTTTAAAAAAATAAAAAATAAATAAAAAATAGTAAACTATAGTTATAACTTAACATTAATCCAACGGCTATAACGTTCCAACAATAATAATGCAACTGCTAACTAATGTTGGCTAACTTACGAGCTCATAGCATGCTGCCATAGTAGCCACTGTAATTGTGTTTGAAACAAGATTATTTTAGTGAACTAAAACTAACTAAAAAATTTAAATAAAAAAAAAAAAATTGTGAATGAAATAAAAATAAAAACGAAAATGCTTTTTAAATAACGAAAACAAACAAACTGCATTTTATGTTGAAAAAAACTAATTATAGCAAAAATGTCATTCATTTTAGTCTGGTAATTAATTTAATATGTGAGCTTTTAGGGATGATTTTTAATGTGATTATAAGTTGAATTATTTTTATATTAACCGGAATAAAGACGTTTGAAAGCGTGTCACACAGAAGTGACATCATCTAGCAACAGCCAATAAAAAAGTACCTTCAGATAACGTCACTCCCATGGTGGTTTTTAAATATTGCGCACAAGTCATACACGTTTTTTCTTAAATAACAAACTAATACTGAAACTAACTAAAACTAAGCATTTATTAAATAGCTAAAGCTAATAAAAAGTAACAGAACCACCCTGAAAGCTAATTAAAACTAACTAAATTTAGAAAAAACAAAACTAAAAACAAAATAAAAACGAACTAAAATGGAAATTACAGAATGCTGTTGTGAAGTTGTTTTTCTGAAAAAGTTAAATAACTCTGACCCAAAAAAAACCAAAAAAAACCTACAGGGATATAATGGTTGTCCTAACTAAATCTTGACTAAAACGTTGAGACTTTTTGTTGACTTAAAAAAGGCGAATTAAATAATATTTTCTTGGACTAAAAAACTAAAATGCTAGATTTATAGTCGACTAAAAATGGACTAAATAAAAACGGGATGAGGTTGACTTTGATAAAAACTAACAAGCATGATTGAGAATGGACTAAAACAGACTAAATTTAAAAATGGCAGATAAAATTGACACTAGTTAAAATAAAAACTAGAATGCTCCATTTATAGTCGACTAAAAATGGACTAAATAAAAACGGGATGAGGTTGACTGTGATAAAAACTAACAAGCGTGACTGAAACTGGACTAAAAGTAAGACTAAATTTAAACATGGCAGAGAAAATTCATGCTACTTGCAAACGATACAATCTTAAAAATAAAAAAATAAATAAAAAAAAGTTTGCTCGTTGGTGGGCGCGAATGCATGCTTTGCCATCCAAATGACGAGCGCGGTTCCTTTTGCAAGCGCAGACGTGGACGAGTGCGAGCGCGACGAGCACGACTGCCAGCCCAGCCAGCAGTGCGTCAACACCTTGGGGGCCTTCACCTGCCACTGTCCCGACGGCTACCGCAAAGTGGGCACCGAGTGCATCGGTCAGAACCTTTTTTTAATTGTTTTGTGTCTGTATGGGGCCGATGAACGATTGTCCTCTGTCTGCTCCTCCACCAGACATCGACGAGTGCCGGTATCGGTACTGCCAGCACCGCTGCGTCAACGTTCCGGGCTCGTTCACGTGCCAGTGCGAGCCCGGCTTCCAGCTGGCGGGGAACAACCGCTCCTGCATCGGTCAGTGCGATTTATATTTGCTCACCTTTTTCGGAAGAGATGTACACTTCAAGCCGACTCGTGTCTTTCAGCTTTCAGTTGCTTTCAATTGGTTTTTAAAGCAGATTGGTTAGGTTTTATTTTGTCAAAAATACTTCTTTATAGTTTTTATGAGATTTATTATTATTTTCAATATCCTTTGAGTACATGGAGTGTTTGTCAAACGCAAGATAAAACAAAAACAAAAACAAAGGCCACCAAGTAATAAAGTAAGTTACAATTCTCAAGACTTTTTGACCCACTTCTTTATGGACATACAGCAATATTAAAAAAAATACGTTTGAAAAGCTCATGTTTCATAATGCATGCAATGTACGATAGAAAAATAAATAACTTTTTTTCACCATAATTACAGTTTGTTTTAGTTGGTCTTACAAAAGTATGGTGTAGTTTACCATGTGTTTTTATTTTATTTCGTGAACAGAAACATTTTTTAAATGTTAGTTTAGTTATATTTGTTAACCATAATATCCTTGGTTTTTATATATAATATATGCATCTACTGTATTATTTAATTTTAAAAATATATTTTCTATTAATTTATTTAAAAAAATAATTTTACTTTATTGCATTTTCAACATATTTCAATATGATTAAATATTTTGAAATATGTTAAAAATACAATAAAAAGTAAAATGAATTTATTTCATGAACGGAATTTTTTTTTAAAATTTAGTTTCATTCTATTCATTAACCATAAGATATGTATGTGTATATATATATATATATATATATATATATATATACAGTGATACCTCGGCTGACGAACGCTTTAGCTCACGAACTTTTCGCCTCACGAACATTAAATTCGCGAGAATTTAGTCTCTGCTGACGAACTACTTTTCGGCGGACGAACCAAACCACGCGGTCGAACAGCACCACGGTGGCGGCCACGAGAAGCTGACGCACGCTCACGGCGTCCCAGTTCGTCACCCCCTTTCTTTTAGTGCGGACGCGGTTTGTGTTTGATAGACATTTTGAGTGTACTTTTGCTATTATGGGACAGAAAAAGACCCCACCACAGGCTAGTGTTAAGCCTAATACTTACCAGCGAGGGACGGCGATTCGGCGGCGCGTTTGCATTGTAGTCAATGGAGTTCGCGCCACTAAAAAAAGCGAAAGTGCCATCACGTACCTCAAAAAAGGAGAAAATCGTGCCACGGCTGTTTAGTCCCAGGAAAGAGGTGAAAGTAGTTGGCGGTGCTCACTTTTTGTTGACTCGCTAAAGTGCTCCACTTCCTTGTTCACCAAGGGACACACCTCCTCCGCTCCGGTGAGCACGAAAGTGCGAATGAGCCGCAACCGTTCCATAAACACTCTACGCGGTGAAACGCTCGCGAATGAAGTAAGTCTACCATTGCTACTATCCTTAAGAACTACCATCACAAAGTCAAATAAAACGACTTTATTATACAGTACAATTTATTTATTTAATTACAATACAATAGCACATTTATTATACATAAAATAAGGTATATTTTTGTGTAGTTTTAAGGCTTATTTAGTAGAAAATTATGTTTTATAGGGACCTGGGAACGGATTATTCTCATTTTAATGGTTTCTTATGGGAAATAAATGTTCGGAAGAAGAACTTTTCGGCTTACACACACTCTCTGGGAACCAATTATGTTCGTGAGCCGAGGTATCACTATCTCTCTCTCTCTCTCTATATATATATATATATATATATATATAAATAATCTACGATATTTAATTAAAAATGTTTTCTCTTAATTTATTTCAGAAAAAATAATTTTACTTTTTATTGTATTTAACATATTTCAATATATTTAATCATATAATTTAATTTTAAAATATGTTTTTTTCTCTTAATTTTGTTCTTTTTTAAATTATTTTTTCCATTTTTTACAAATATCTTGCTAATATATATATATATATATATATATATATATATATATATATATATATATATATATTATTGCAAGTTCACTTTTTTTTTTCTTATCGTGACCTTCTTAAAATTGTCTAAGTAATTTTTTTGCAAATGTTTTTTGCCTAAATCACCTCCTTATGATGCAAATGGTTAATTTTTTTTGTGTTGCCTGAAAAAAATCTGGGAAAAAAAAAATGACTTAGGTGATTATTTTAAGAAGGCGTCTATTCATAATTAGTATTTTACTTGATTTCTTTTTCTATTATATTTTATATTCCATCTCATTACTATATGTCAGTTGTCCGGAGCGTCTGGCACAATTTCAGCCAATCGCCTTGGTTTCTAAATCCCAAACCACGAATCAATCACGAAGGAGCGAGAGTCTGACAGCAGGCGTGGTTTCCTTTCAGATGTGAACGAGTGCGACATGGGGGCGCCGTGCTCCCAGCGCTGCTACAACACGTACGGCACCTTCCTGTGTCGCTGCGAGCATGGTTACGAGCTGGCGCCCGACGGCTTCGCTTGTAACGGTGAGTGGCCGAATGACGACGACGTCATCGTCCGACTCCGCTTTTGAGTGACGGCGGCGCGTGCGCTGTGGCAGACGTGGACGAGTGCAGCTACTCCAGCTACCTGTGCCAGCACCGCTGCGTCAACCAGCCCGGAAAGTTCTCCTGCGTCTGCCCTGAGGGATACCAGCTGCAAGGCACGAGACTCTGCCAGGGTGAGTCGACATGCGTGGGCGCTCCCCCAATCCATGCTACATACTGCAGTATGTTGAGAAACAAAAAATAAATAAATAAATAATAAAATTGCATACATTTTAGGGGGCAGGGGGATTGTGAATTTTTTTCTGGAAAAATTTCCTAAAAAAACGCTAAATTTATTTTTGGGAGAAAATAGTTTAATTTTTTTATTTATTTATTTTTTTTTTTTTTTTAAGTTTATTTTTTTCTATGAAAGTTGAATGTCTTTAAGGAAAAATGTAGTTTTTCCGTGATAAATTTTTCATCATTTTTTTAGCAAGGTAATTGAAGATCTTTTTAGAATTTTTTTTCCAAATAGTTAATTTAAAAAAAAAAAATGTATTCTTATTATTAAAAAATTATATTTTTCAAAGAAAAAAAAAAGTCAATATGCATGAGAGACCCACAAAAAAATGAAATTACATACTTTTTCGAATAAAGTTGAATATATATTTTTTTTAGGATTTTATTATATTTCAGGAAAAAAAAGTTATATATTTTTAAGGCCAGAGTCTGTTTTTGAGAAAGTAATTAAAAATCACATTTGCGGAAAAAATGTCAAAAGAAGAATTATGTATTTATTTTAAAAAGAAGAAATGTTTTTCAAAGAAAAGTCACATTTCTGAGGGAAAAAAAACTAAAGCAATCTTCACGTTGTCCACCTGCACAGACATCAACGAATGCGAAACGGGCGAGCATCAATGCACAGACACGCAGACGTGCGTCAACATCCACGGACGCTACCAGTGTGTGGACGCCAACCGATGCCAGGACCCATACGTGCAAGTCTCCGACAAGTGAGTGCACGCATACGCACTTCCAATATGGTCGTTGGCCTTCATTTCCCACCAATAAATCATCCCCACCACCAAAATATGCAGCTGCACAACTTCCTCGTTGACGGTGACGCGCACCAAAACGCAACTTTTGCTTTGTCGGATTGCTAACGGGTGGAGACAACGAGCGCACGTGGAATTTTCATGTGATTATGGCGAGCTTATGACTTCAAAATATGTCCCAGACTGTAAGATGTTGAATGAGAATGACTGTAAGAAGTTATGTTGGAGATACTCATAAAATTATCATTTTTCATCTTTTTTTACATTCACATTGATTTGATTTGATTTATTTGTTCATTTTTCCTTTCGGACAGCATTGTGACAAACAAACATTTCAACATACAATTTTAACATATGATAACCAACATTCCAATTGTAGAGGAACCATTGAGCAAATAAAACACGCATTGGGCCAGGTTATCAATCATAACAATAAAATCTGGCCTGCATAACATTTGAAATGTTGGTTTGGCGTTAGTGTTATTTTATTGAGCAGGTGTGCATTTTGTATTTATGTTTGCTGTAATGTAGCAGAATGGAATTGTTTCTAAACCACATTTATTAGTTGAGCTCAACAGTTTGGGAATCAAAACTGAGCTCTGCTGGCCTCTCTTGGTTGGTTTTGGAACTGCGCTTTTCAATAACTAAGAGAAAGATAAACTTGTACTTTGTACATTGTTCGAGAATTTTTTTTTTAGATCTTACAGAAAGTCACATTTTTGAAGGAATAAATGGTTAATTTGGAGGAAAAAAAATCTCAAGAGTAAAATTTGTAAAATATATAGTAAATATGTAAAGTTTCAGAAATACATTTATAGTTTCAAAGGAAAGAAATCAGATATCTGAATTTAAAAAAAATATTTTTATTTGGTTGGTTTGGTTAGAAAAAAGGTATTTACTGCATTTTGAGAAGAGCTTTGAAAAAAAAAGAGGTATAACAGGAAAGTAGACGAAGTGCAATTTCTGGAGAAATTGCCTGGGAATGCTGAAAGCTGCATGCTTATGAAGTAAATTGAAAGATGAATTATGTAAAAATTCCAAAGTTTTAATGGAAGTTGAAAGGTACATGAATAAAAAGAGCTGAACATGATCACAGAGCTGGTAATGATGAAAAGTTTTATGTATGGAAGTGGGGGTGGAAAGTGAGACTTAGAAAAAGTTCAACGTCAGTCCCATTGAAAATGAATGGGGAAAAGTTGATATTTAACATCAAATTGTGCGAGTACTGTAGGTAACGTGGAATCAGACTATATATACCCCGGAATGTGTGAATTTTTGAAGCAAGTTGAAATTTGAACGGTGTAAATCGTAAGTATTATGTGGGAGTAGTTTAATGCCAAAAAAGTGAGGAGAATAAAAAAAATCCAAATAACATATGTGGGATGCTTTCAGCATTCCCACAAAAAGTAGTAATATATTTTTTAGCAACTTGTTATTTTTTAAGAACAATAATTTTATGAGAAAGATGATTAGTTTTTGCGCCCCGCAGCATTTTGACTGTGTGCGTGCGTATGTGTGTGCGCAGCCGCTGCGTGTGTCCTGTGACGAAGGCGCCGTGCCGAGATGTGCCGTTCTCCATCGTGCACCGCTACATGAGCATCACGTCGGAGCGCTCGGTGCCGTCCGACATCTTCCAGATTCAGGCCACCAGCGTCTCCCCGGGGGCCTACAACACTTTCCGCATTCGCGCCGGCGACCCGCACCGAGACTTCTACATACGGGTGAGGACACAAATGCACGCATTGACAACCAAATTCAACTTGGAGAAAATTGGATGGAGAATTTTTTGGTGAAAAAAATATATTTTACAGAAGAAAAGTAGTTTATTATGCAGGTATAATCAGTTTCAATTTGAATTTCTATCACTTAATTTACCAAAAAATAAATATGAATTTCTAGATTTTCCTTAGCATCAAGGAAAAAAAAAAAAAAAAAAGTGTAAATTTGTTAAAAGAAAACTCAAAACATTGTCAAAAATTCAGGGACAATAATTCTAAAATTTTAAACAAAAATTGTTTTTTACCATCAAAAACATTTTTAAGTTCAAAAATTCTAAATCAGCCTAAAAAAAATTGTCTAAATTGAATTTCTGACACAGATTTTCCTCACTATCAAATTAAAAATTTTTTACAGTTTAAAAACACAAAACTCAAAATTCATTGTCAAAAATTGTCATTTTGTAAAACTAAATTTCTAACAGATTTTCCTTAGCATCAAATAAAAAAAATAAAAATAAAAAGATTAAAAAAAAATCTGTACATTTGTTAAAAAACAAAACAAAAAAACTCAAAATCAACTGTCAAAAATTCAACAAATTTTAAACAAATTATTCTTACCATTAAACACTGTTTTTCTACGTAGAAAATTTCCATCCCAAATTTTTTGTTTAAAAAATCAAAATCAGCCTAAAAAAAAAAAGCCCAATTTTTTTTAATTGAATTTCTGACACTGATTTTCCTTACTATCAAATTATTATTATTATTTTTTTAAGTCTAAAAACAGAACTCAAAATTCATTATCAAAAATTCTGCGTCAGTTTTTAAAACTAAATTTCTTACAGATTTTACTTGCCGTCAAATTGGTAACTTTTTTTTTTTTTTAATCTGTGTAAAAAAATTGTTAAAAATAAAAATCTAAACTCGATGTCAGAAATTCAGGGAAAAACAAATTCAACAAATTTTTAACAAATTGTTGTTACCATTAAACAGTTTTTCTAAGTACAAAAAAAAAACCTGTCAAAACTATAAAATCGGTCACAAAAAAATTCTGCCTAATTTTTTTAAAATTTAATTCCTGACAGATTTTCCTCACTATCAAATTACTATTTTTTTTTTAAGAGTTTAAAAACAAAACTCAAAATTCATTGTCAAAAATTCAACATCATTTTTTAAAACTGAATTTCGAACAGATTATCCTTGCCATCAAATTGGTAACTTTTTTTTTTTTTTTTTTTTAAATCTGTGTAAAAAAAAAAAAAAAAAATTGGAAAAAATAAAAATTGAAACTCAAAACTCAAAATTCATTGTCAAAAATTTGGCGTCATTTTTTAAAACTGAATTTCTAACAGATTTACCTTACTATCCAAATTGGTAATGTATTTTCTTTTTTAATCTGTGTAAAATGTTTGTTTTTTTTTTTTTTAATCTAAATTTACTGTCAAAAATTCTAAGCTTAGTGTCCAAATTCAGCGTAATTTTTTTCAAAATAGCTTTAATAGATTGTTAACATAATTTCTTTTAAGTACAAAAATTCTAAATTTGTCAAAAAGTCAGTGTAATTTTTCTAACACAGATTGTCCTTAGCACTTGGTTTTTTTTTTTGGTTTTTTTTGTTTTTTTTTTATCTGTAAACCTACTTTAAAAAAAATGTCAAAAATCAAAAATCTCGGGGGGGTTGGGGGACAAACAAATTCAACAAATTTTTCTTACATTAAACACTTTTTCTAAGTACAAAATTTCTGTCAAAAAAATCTGCCTCATTTAAAAAAAATTATATTTCTGACACTAATTTTCATCATTAGCAAATAATTTTAAAGTTTAAAAACACAAAACTCAAAATTCATTGTCAAACAGTCATTTTTTTTTTAAATGAATTCCTTGCCGTCAAATTGGTAACTTTTTTTTTTTTGTGTGTAAAGAACAATCGATGTTAAGTACAAAAATTCTAAATTTGTTGTCAAAAATTCTGCATAATTCTGCAAACTTAAGTTTTCATATTGAATGTCTTGGACGGTGAAATAATTTTTCAAAAACCTCTAAATTCTCTCAAATTCTGCATCATTTATAAAAACTTGACACATTTTATTATTATTTTTTTTTTAATTTGACAATAAAAGAATTAGCGTTGACAGCAATGGTTCCATATGGCAAAAGATGAGCGCGAGGCCGTGGAACTCACCTGCCGAATTCGACGCGCGTTTGCTAACGATGATCTTGTGTCTGCGTTTTAGCAAATCAACAACGTCAGCGCCATGCTGGTGCTGGCGCGCGCCGTGTCGGGCCCACGCGAGTACACGCTGGACCTGGAGATGGTGTCGGTCAACCCGCTGCTCGGCTACCAGGGCAACTACCAGAGCAGCTCCGCCCTCAGACTCTCCATCTACGTCGGCCCCTATGCCTTCTGACAAACGCCCGCGGTGGACGACGAGGCACCGTCAGAAACCGATGAGGAGGGCGCTGCGCCGCTCCTGTGTCGTCTTCAAATGTGCAAACTTTTCCCTTTTGGATCTTTTGAGTCCTTTCCACACATGGAAATCCCTTTCAGCATTTTGTTCATATGATACTAGTGCAAATGAAAAGAAAGTCACTTGAGCATTTATTCCATCACCTTCACTGTGCACTAGTATGCTCTTTGTCCTCACGAGTGCCTCATTTAGTGCATGTAAAGGATACCTGGGGTGCACGAGTATGTTAACTGCTTTTCTCATGCCAGTATTTGGCCTACTAGTACACATTTCAACTAGTAACGCCACTAGGCCCAACTAGTAGTCATGTACTAGTAGCCTTCTTATTTTTGTGCTCACTAGTATCACAACTACTGTACATGATACTGTATATACTGATGACCCTACTACTTTGTGACACACTATGTCAGCAGTCGTACTAGTAGCACAGACGACTGCACAGATTTGCCTCATCAGTAACTTGTGCCTGCCTACTAGTATGCCAAATATGTCTTACTCTAGTGTGCGGAAATGTTGTACAATTAGTGGAAGTCACTCTTATAATTCTGCTAGTCCTGCTCGTGAGGACAAAGAGGCTACTAGTACCTTAAGCAGTTATCAAAGATGTGGACAAGATGCTCAACATATTAGTACATATTGTCGGACTTACAGAAGGTTGATGACAATCGAGACGTGCGCGCGTGTGTATGTTCATCCCATTTGTGTGTCTTTTATTTGATTTCTTTTCTTTTCTTGTAGTGATCTGCACAACTTTAAACATTTTCTTCATGCCGTTTAGATTTGCAGCATTGGAACATCCCCTTTATATTTTATTTTTTCTTATGTTTGGAAGGCCAATAAAAACATCTTACTTATACCTTTTAACATTTTTTCCTTTTGTCAAAAACATATACCACTGTTCCCCAAACTTTTGTTCTGCTGCCTTCATATGCTATCGTAAATATGGTAAATAGCACATGTAGAGTAGAAAATTGCACGTGAACGCCCCCTCGTCGTATTTTATACTGGACAACTGGGAATTTATTTTGATAACAAAATTTCCGAGTTGAGTGAACTTTCCAAGTTTCAACATGACGGAGAGCGCACAAGGATAAGTCCGCTAGCACAGCAGACTGTTTTAGAATCTACACAATTACATAGCATACACAATTTTCCTATAACAACAAAATCACATGAACAGAACTCGGACGTAATTAGGAGTTTCCGAGTGGTAACGTCCATCTTTCCCATAGCACGTGAAGGCAGGGATGTATTCGAGGATGGTCGGAAGTCGGATATATCAGAGTTGGTTTTCCCCAGTTCCGACCTAAAAGCTTTCGAGAGCGAAAGTTAAAACAACCAAACTGGCGGATAGCGATAGTTTTTTTTTCTTGGTTCTTAAAAGTAATTTTGACGTCCAGCAAACTTACCTTCTTCTAATTGTGCTTCATTTATTGTTTTTATCTTATTTCATAAGCATTCCGTCCAGTTGAGCAGTTGATCGTATAATTTCATGCCGGGAGAACGGCATACTGTCACGTACGTTACGTTACGTGGAGTTATGTCGAATATTTATGAATGAAGAACGCTATCTAGTTTTATACTCATGTAAATTGTGTTTAACCATTCACGGTCTGTTTCCAAAGGGGTCGCCCTTGTAGAGTGACGTCACATTGTAGTCCGTCGATGAAGTCGGGGTCCTTTTCAAGGGGGCGTTCCCGTACGCACTGCCTGGTTTGAACGCGGAAAAGTCCCACTTCCGACCATCCTCGAATGCAGCATCAGATGTGGGAATAAACACTGCTGACGCGCGCCGTTCTTTTTATTTTATGTTATTTTTTAAACCAAGTTTACTCGCTTCTATTCTAATCTACAACATATAGCGAGAACACAGGCAGGCACTTACTTAGTTTGCCGGGCAAGGTACCTTTAATAAGACAGTGCAGCTCGTTCCTTTCTTCCACAGCACTAAGTGACGTTCTTGTTGCACTGACGGTTGTATTCCAAGTTGATTGTTATTTGTTTCATTGTAATCCAAGATGGCATTTGCACACTTTTGCACGGTCAACAAGAACAACAACCAAAAAAAAAAGTTTCTTCCCCACGCTCACACCGCCAGGTGATCAACCCGCACGCTCTCCAACACAGGTGTACGCACAGACTAATAAGCAAGCCAGACCACGCCCACTGGCGAGTTGTGACACCGCCAATCCTCGTGCTCGTAAAATGTTCGACCGTTACGTACTGTACGTCATATATACATATACTTGTCCAAATTTTATTTCTTGCGGGCTCCAGGTGGAGGACTGGAATCGTCACTTACCTTCAGTGAGTGAGTGGTAAAAATAAATATTTCCAATCTTTTTTTTATTGTAAATGAAAATACATTTTTTTCCCAATAAACATTTACATACAAAATGTACTTTTTGTCTCAAAATGTAATTTCCCCCTGAAAAATAGGCAAAAATAATAATTCTTGAAAATAAAAAAAAATACAAGCTTAAAAATGATTTCCCCCAGAAAACAAAATTGTTCAAAACTTTTTTTTGGTGTGATTTTTGTGTTTTTTGTTTTTTTTTCAATGAAAATACTGTATAAAACTTGCAGGAAAATATAACACTTTTTTTTTTTTTTTAAACAAAAAACACGACTTCTCTATCTTATTTTTCAACTGCACAACTTTTTTCATCTTAAAATAAAATGTACAGCTATTTAAAAAACTATGACTTTTTTCATGAAAAATATACAACTGTCTTGAAAAATTCTGTTCTTGGTTTTAAACCCCCCAAAAAATGTAACTTTCATCCCCCAGTAAAGGATTTTTTCTTAAACTTTGTTTTTTAAATCAAACATGAAACTTTTCTAAAACAAACACCTTTTTCTTAAGAAATGTGACTGTTTTGTTTTTATTCTTAAAAAAATGACTTTTTTTCCCAAATGAAAAAAAAAATCCCCCACTATAAAAAAAAAAAAGAAAAGCAGAAAAAGCATTTCCCCTCTCCAAGACAATGTACCCGTCACAATCTTGAATGGAGCTTTCTTGCAATTGCTAATAGATGCCACAAGATGGCAGCAAGCAAAGCACTTTTAGCTTGAGAGTAAAAAAAAAAAAGAGCAAACAAAACTGCTGAGTTTGTTGTTTGGAAAACGGTGCATTGTTGTAGTGCGGATCTTCTCACTACATTCTGCATGGGGTAAAAATAAACAAGGGAGGGGGAGTGTGAGGGAAACACCCCTCAAACTTGGCAGTTTGTTCACTCCTCACCCCACCCCGCACACACAACTTTGAATCCATCACTTCACATTACAAAACAACATATGCTCGCAAATTCATTAGCCAGCGATTAAGTGAGATGACGTCATGCAGGAATTTCATCTCGTCCCCAACGGAAGGTGAGGAAGTGCGTGCGCGCGTGTGCACTCTCCCATCTGTTCCTTTACAAAAAGCTTTTTCGAAATGTAAAACATTCTAGATTGTCCGTGAAGGTGACACACTGACACACTATGCACACGCACACGCGCGCGCGCACACGCTCCCATCTGTTGTCACTGAGGGTGGTGATGAGTCACACACGCTTGTGTTTTTACATAACCCGACCATTGTGTTCTTCTGTGCATTTCTATTAACGTTTACCACACACAATCTCCTAACTATGCTGAAGGAATGCTGCTTATATAACCCATTGACACACCGGCTTATACTTTCACGCACACACAAACATGGGGGAAGAAGAAGAATTGCCGACGACGCTTTTTCATATACACAACATGGAGGGAGACGCTCTTACATAAGAAAACTTATAAAGGTGAATGACAATGACATTTTTGTTTTTTAACAATACAGATGGGGCGGCACGGTAGTCGAGTGGTTAGCACGTCCGCTTCCCAGTTCTGAGGTCTCCGGTTCGAGTCCAGGCTCGGACCTTACTGGGTGGAGTTTGCATGTTCTCCCCGTGCCCGCGTGGGTCTTCTCCGGGTACTCCGGTCTCCTCCCACATTCCAAAGACATGCATGGCAGGTTAATTGGGCGCTCCGAATTGTCCCTAGGTGTGCTTGTGAGTGTGGATGGTTGTTTGTCTCTGTGTGCCCTGCGATTGGTTGGCAACCAGTCCAGGGTGTCCCCCGCCTACTGCCCAGAGCCAGCTGAGATAGGCGCCAGCAGCCCCCGCAACCCTTGTGAGGAATAAGCGGTCGGATGGATGGATGGATGGATGGACAATACAGAGGAGGCATGCATTAAAATGGTTTGAATGTATAGCATCTTAGAGTAAACAGTATATCTGTTAGGCCTAAGGGTCACCCTAGGATATGTTGTAAACTTGCCTGCCGACACACATTTGTAATTGGTGTGTATGTTTCAATTTACGACTGCCTGCCTACCCAAGCCTAGAGCTAACTGCACGTCACTGGAAATATGTCAAGTGTCACAAAAAAAACCCCGTCCCGAGTAGGACATTACATTACTGCGAATCATTGAAACTAATCGTTTGAAGCCACTAGTTGTGTCGTACTTTCACACGAGCCACCGTGCTAATCTTTTACTCCTCACTGTCTTCCGTGTGGTTTAGAATCCCTGCCGGCAGCCGAAAGAATGATCTCATCTCTGTTTGAGCTATTAGAGCATCCGTCAGCCGCGCACAAGTTCACCATAGCATTGGTAGCTGATTTATCAACTGTTTGACCTATTTTCTAGTTTACACTGATTGTTTTCTAATTCACGCATTTGACGCGCTGACCATCACCGCTAGGGGCGCACTAACATGACGTCACACTGGAAGGGTCGAGTAGCTCTTTTTCTGAATCACGCTGCCCGTCTTCCATGAGGGCTCAGTGCTGCCCCGCATGTTGCGGCATGACGTGGTACTGCACCACCCACCCGTCCACCATGTAGCCAGACTCACAATAAACACCTTTGCTGTCACAACTGAGTGCCTTTATTCATTCCTAATGAGGAATTGAAGTATTTCAAATGAATAAATACTGCACATGAAAAAACAATACGATTGAACTCAGGGGAAGACATGGCAAGTTTGACTTTTCTGCCCCCTTTTCATTTCCTTTTTTTAAGAATGGAAAAAAAAAATGAACTCAACTTCGCAAAAAAAAAATGTAGAGGGCACTATTGAGCCATTCATGATCACACGTCTGTATGCAGTTTCATGAATTTTTGCCCTCCAAAACGTTTTTTTCTGTGCAAACAATGCATCACCACGGCAACTGTGTGCAACAAAATAAGAACCTTTTGATAACTTGTCTTAAAAAAAATTACAAAATAAATCTAAACTTGTTTATATGATCTCTCACCTATTTATTATAAGTCCCACACATTGTGACAATCTGTTACTTGCGGCTGACTTTTTTTTTTTTTTTAATAAAAAGGATTTATATAAAATGCTGCGACCTCCACCTTGGCTTCCTTTGCACATTACATAAACGCGTTTGGCAAGAGGCAAAAAAAAAAAAAAAAAAAAAGTATTGCCATGGCTGTGTGGGCGCAGGCACACACACACACACACACACACACACCCACACACACACACCCACACCAACACGAACGTTGGTTCACTCACAAGGACAAGAAACATCAACAAAAAAAGAAAAGAAAAAGTGCAAACACAATCAAAAGACAGACGCAGTTTGCAGGCAATCAAAACAACATTGGCATTGGGGAGCCCTGGTTTGTGCTAACAAGTCATTTCAAATGTTGAAAGTTTCATCTTTAAATTTTGGGTGTACCGTTCGACACGCTTTAATGACAAATTTGCAATCTGGTTCGTTTTTCGCGACGGCATTTATTCATATTTAGCTAGTTAGCGCAATTTAGCTGCGACCCGGAAGTTAAACACCGACCGGAAAAAGAAATGAGGAAATCGTTTGGCTTGGCGTTCATTTTGAGCACGCATGGTCCAAGTTACTATTAGTGGTTCATTTTTGTTTACATGCACAGAAGCGTCCACAATAAAGGGAATATTGTCTTCATGTCGGCTGAAGAAAAGTGGCGACGCGTTTTGAAAAGGTAACTCGTGCTCAACTTTTCCACGTTTTCACACTGCGGTATTCAATTTTATTTTTGAAAACCGATCTTTTATTTTGAAACCCGGATGTCGTTCTCCATGCCAGGATCCCTTCACTCACGCTACCGTAAATCCTAGAAAAGGCAGAACAGAAAAAAATGAAGTGCTTGATTGCGTAAAAAGAAAAGGAGGCTCGCCTTACCGCAGTGATTTCACTGTGTGACTCTCTAAAAGTATATTTTTGTTTAAAAAGAACCATCGACTCATATTTAGCGGCGTCCTCACACTCAAAAACTATTTAGGCGCGTTTACACAATATAACGAGATCAATTCCTGCATCCACATCCTGGTAGTCAGTTTATGGAATCTACTCAAGTACGAATCCAACAAGTCCCACCCTGAATGTAGTTACTCCAGTGGGGTATATGCCACGGAAGAGGCGGGACGTGATTTTGCATATCAGTTTATTTCCGGTCCGGGTTGCGAACGCGCAATCGAGGGGCACAGAGTCGGAAGCACAAGTATTTTTGACGCAGCCCACACATCGTAAACTGAACCGGAAAAGAACTGATGTGCAAAAAACAGTCCCGCCTCTTCCGTGGCATATACCCCGTTATACACGGGAGGGCAGTATTTCAACGTCTCATTTGCTTCGAAGCTGAAACGTCACCCTTCCAGGGAGTGCGCCATCTGCCGGGGACATGTAGTACTGCACTCAAGCCACTAATTTCGATGTGAAGAACTTAAAAAAAAAAAAAAACAAAAAAAAAAAACATTAAAAATAAAACATGCCACATGGTCATTAAAAAAAAAAGAAGAAGACGCTAGACGTTAAATGGTCATCTTCTTTTTAATCAAAAATGTTTTACTATACATCCATCCATCCATCCATTTTCTTGACGACTTACTCCTCATAAGGGTCGCGGTTTTTACTATACATGGTTACTTAAAAAAAAAAAAAAAGTAAAAAATAAGACCTTACTATACTTGCTTATTATTATTATTATATATTTTTTATGACGCTTTACGGTAAATGGTCATCTTTTAAAAAAAAATGCTTTCCTATACATGGTCGCTTAAAAAAACAAAAAAGCACCACCTTATCCATGGTCAGGTGTTTTTTTTGTTTTTTTTTAAATAAAAAAAAATAAAAATAAACACCTGACTCAGGTAATTTGAGACAGTCAATTGTCATTGCTTGCACTGCTAATGTGAAGGATATGCTGTTTGTGTCAAATCAGTCGGCCCTCTGGGGGCCCCTGCTGGCTAAGTAAGGGCCCCAAGCAATTGCCTGCCTTGCCTGATGGCAATTGTACGCCTCTGCGTGCATGTGCTGCAGGTTAAAAATAAATAAATGAATACAAATAAACGCATGACAGAGCGACATGACCAAGCGACATCCGACACTTAAAACTTGCTCCAAGCTAGCACGAGTCAAAGTACGTGTGAATGACAAACACTGACGCACACACGCACACGCAAACACAAACAGCTACATGTCCTCATGTGCATGTCAACAACTACGGGGGCGAGTGCAACATATTCGGACAAATGTAGAAGAACGGCACTCAATCAACCGATGGCTTTCACTCATTCAGGCACTTCATGGCAGTCAGTCAGTCTGTCTGCATAAATGAGCGAGTTACTAGTGAGTGAGTGAATTAGCGAGTGAGTGAGTTACTAATGAGCGAGTCAGTCACTCACTCACTCACTCAGTAGAAATGAGAGTTACTAGAGTTGGTGAGTTGAGTGAGTCAATGAACGAACAAGTAAACAAGTGAGTGAGTGAGTTACTAGTGAGTGAGCGAGTGAGTGAATGAGCAAGTGAGTGAGTTACTAATGAGCGAGTCAGTCAGTCAGTCAGTCAGTCAGTCAGTCACTCACTCGAAATGAGAGTTAGTAGAGTTGGTGAGTTGAATGAGTGAATGAACAAACGAGTAAGTGAGTGAGGGAGTAATGAGTGAATTACTAGCGAGTGAGTGAGTGAGTGAGTGAGTTACTAGTGAGTGAGCGAGTGAGTGAATGAGCAAATGAGAGAGTGAGTTACAAATGAGCCAGTCAGTCACTCACTCAGTAGAAATGAGAGTTACTAGAGTTGGTGAGTTGAGTGAGTCAATGAACGAACGAGTAAGCGAGTGAGTGAGTGAGCGAGTGAGTGAATGAGCAAGTGAGTGAGTTACTAATGAGCGAGTCAGTCAGTCAGTCAGTCAGTCAATCAGTCAGTCAGTCAGCCACTCACTCACTCACTCACTCGAAATGAGAGTTAGTAGAGTTGGTGAGTTGAGTGAGTGAATGAACAAACGAGTAAGCAAGTGAGTGAGGGAGTAATGAGTGAATTACTAGTGAGTGAGTGAGTTATTAGTGAGTGAGCGAGTGAATGAGCAAGTGAGTGAGTGAGTTACTAATGAGTGAGTCAGTCAGTCAGTCACTCACTCACTCACTAGAAATGAGAGTTAATAGAGTTGGTGAGGTGAGTGAGTCAATGAACGAATGAGTAAGCAAGTGAGTGAGGGAGTAATGAGCGAATTACTAGTGAGTGAGTGAGTTACTAGTGAGTGAGTGCATGAGTGAGTGAATGAGCAAGTGAGTGAGTGAGTTACTAATGAGCGAGTCAGTCACTCACTTTTCACTCGAAATGAGAGTTACTAGAGCTGGTGAGTTAAGTGATCAAATGAACAAACGAGTAAGCAAGTGAGTGAGGGAGCAATGAGTGACTTACTAGTGAGTGAGTGGATAAGCAAGTGAGTGAGTGAGTTACAAATGAGCAAGTCAGTCAGTCAGGAAGTCAATCACTTATTCACTCACTAGAAATGAGAGTTAGTAGAGTTGGTGAGTTGAGTGAGTGAATGAACAAACGAGTAAGCAAGTGAGTGAGGGAGTAATGAGTGAATTACTAGTGAGTGAGTGAGTGCGTTACTAGTGAGTGAGTGCGTTACTAATGAGCGAGCGAGTCAGTCAGTCACTCACCCAGTAGAAATGAGAGTTACTAGAGTTGGTGAGTTCAGTGAGTGTATGAACAAACAAGTAAGTGAGTCAGGGAGTAATGAGTGAGTTACTAGTGAATGAGTGAATGAGCAAGTGAGTGAGTTACTAATGAGCGAGTCAGTCACTCACTCAGTAGAAATGAGAGTTACTGGAGTTGGTGAGTTAAGTGAATGAACGAACGAGTAAGCAAGCGAGTGAGGGAGTAATGAGTGAATTACTATAGTGACTAAGTTAGTGTATAAATACACTACAACTACAGTGCGAGACTTAGTGCGTCACTCATTCACTTAGTATAAAGGAGTGTTACGATCAGTTTTCGTTTGTTTTCATCCATTTTCTTAAAACTGTTGAAGTATATTTCCATTTTTGTGTGTATGTAACTACTAAATACTGTAACTACTAAAACCTGAAGAAAATGGACACAATTTGCCAAATATATTCTACAGGGAAGCGAGACACGAAAAGATTGGGCGAGCGAGCAAGTGGCCGCCTGCCTGCCTGCCTCCTCCTCGTCGGCTGCCCGGCGGCTAAAAATAAACGGCTTATTGAAAAGGCACAAAGAACAAGCAAGGTGCGAGGCTACGCGGCCGTGGCACAAGAAGAAGAAGAGGAGGAGGAGGAAGAAGATTAAGGAGGCGTTTTTGTGTGTGTGTGTGCGCTTCTTATTCACCGCTGGCACATCACAAAGTTGCCTTTGGTGGGAGGGAACAACTTTGTGCGTTGCATTGAAACAAAAAAAAAAAAAAAAAAAATCATTTGCGTGTGACGAAAGTGCTCATCAGTAACACGTGTCGATAAGTGATTTTAATATGAACAAATCCACTCATTCACTCTTCATTCACTGTTGCGAAAAGTCACTCTTTCACACTCACTTATCAAAATGGATCAATCAGTCAAGTCAATCAATCGATTCTTAATTTGACTCACTTTTGTTGTTGTTGTTTTTAACGCTTTGAGTCAGCTGCCTCCATTTTGTCCTTCTCACGCTTCATTCATCGACAAAATAACACGCAAGCAGTCTGTGTTCCTGACGAGGACGCGCATGCACACGTCGACAGCGGTCCCGTGTTTGGCTGCGACGGTGTGCAGCTGTCCTGCCAACAGGTGTGACTTTCACAGCATATCGAGGCACCAAAAAAAAAAAAAAAGTGCAAAAATTCGGCGAGCGGCATGTTCCTGCTCACCTTTAGTCATCATCGCGACACAAACAACACTGACAGAACGCACACATTTCTTCATCATCATGCAAATCAAACGTGTTCAAGCCACACAAACACAAAAAAGCGACACAAACATCATCCCACACTTCACAATTAATCGTCATCTTGTAACATGACAAAATAATGTAGATGAAATAAATAAGTGCTACTCATCAGAAGTGCTGATTCAATATATATATTTAATTGATTATCCATCAGATAAACGGAGTTTACAATATGAACTTATTCACTGCCATTGACGGCTAAAGACGTCAAAGATCCATTTTTTTTTTCCTTGACTGGCAGTGAATAAAATCCAACAACAATCTGTGACTGTGAGTGGGTGTGGCTTTCAAAGGCGGGGCTTCACCTCGTGAGTGACGTGGGAGTCAACAAATGAGAATGGAGAGTTGCTGGGAGGTTTTGTGGTCGACATTTTGCTCGGCTTTTTGTTGACAGCTATAAATAAGCGAGAGAGGCTTTTTATTTTTGGGGACGAAGTTACATAAATAAAAGAAGCATGAGGGACAACACGCACGCACACACACGCAGAGGTGATATTTTTCTCTCTGTGTGCTTATTTTTACATCCACAGATTTCAAGGTCTGCACTTTGTTTCTGGGGGAAAAAAAAGAAAAGGAAGGAGCTAATCTGTTGCCTAGCAACACCTCCCACTGCCACATACAAGCAGCAGACAAACAGCATCAGAGTTGAAAAAGATACCAAAAAAGTTTCACTTTATCGTCAATATATAGATAGATAAATAGCCGCAGTCATCTATAGATATGATTGGTAGATCAATACAGTGGCAAGACCGATACGTACGTAAATACGATCAGAATGATGTGGTTGGTCGATAAAGTCCGTAGGCAGATATGGAAGGTACATAGATAAAGCCGATAGATCGATCGATACAGTTGGTTAGTGGTTCGATGCTATCACGTAAATGCGTCATGACGTCGTCGTTTTCACCACTAAAATGGCAGCGTCTCCCCAGAGCTTCCTCTGCAAGGGGAGAACTTTTTAAGTACTTTAATTATGTTTTTTTTAATCAAGATGTCGCTTCAATAAAAGTGTTAACACTATCACAACTACTGTGCTAAATGACGAATGAACTCCATCTTGATGAAGCATGTGATCGATGTCCATGCGTCCCGCGGGGCTTATCCGATTAAACGGGGGAGCATATGAACGGCAGATCGCAATGGATCATGTGACAATGTAAACAAGTGACCAGAGATCGTCATTCGGAATGATTTCAATCTGAATGACTAAAAAGTCTCCATGCAACCGAGTGACAGAAACAGCGAGCGGAACGCGCGGCTGTGACGTCACGAATGAAAAGCCGGCAGTGAAGATTGTCCGTCGTCTAATTGGATGCCTTCCGATGTGCAGCGTTTGCCGTGCCGGGAGAACGAGCTCTTCACGGAAGGACGAGGTCGGCCTCTCAATGGAAGACATTATTATCATGAAAAGCGCAACAATGGCCGCGCGTGACGTCAGCACGCTGGATGAGCCGGCGCCGGAATGCGCAAACCAGGTGGAGGCTTTTTGCTTTTCAAACGCTGACACATCATCATCATCATCATCACGGAAGCTGACATCAACCTTTGTCACATGATTCTGAAAATGGCGTGCAGGCATACTGGCCACTTCATTCGGGACAGTGGACGCATGTTTTGAAAGGTTACTGAGAAACATTTCAAACAATTTGTGTTAGGTCAAACATGTGGAAGACCACATTTTTTGGGTTGTGCATTTTGTGTGCAGTACCACGTTGTGCCACAAGAAGCCGGGAAGCACTGAGTTCGACTGGAAGACGTGCTGTATGATTTAAAGCAAGAAGAAAATGCTCAAGCGCAAGTTGTTTAGACCTACTGATGCTAATTTTCATTAGCCTGTTAGCTTAGCTAGAGGCTAAGTAGGCTTTGGTAATGAAATGCTTTGGTTCCACATTTCAAAATGTTTGCCTTTTTTTCCATGGGTCAGTTTCACAGTAAACAAATGATTAATTGGACATGTGTATGAGCAAGACGCTCTTCCTTTCAGTTCCTCAAAGTGATTTATTTATTATTTTTTATGATAAACGGGACTTAATTATAGTATATTTTCATGAAATGGAATAAAATGATCTACTGGGAAATGTGCAAAATCCACAAGAAAAGCTGCTATGAAAATGTGCCTTTCTCAACATCAAAATTCAGATTTTGCCGTCGATGGTTATGAAAAAATAGAGTGACTCTATAATTAGGAGCTCTTGTGATGTTATTTTTGTTTTGTGAAAGAAGGAGTGAGTGTGATTCACCTCGTTTTGGGTCAATTCCAGATGAGCGCAACCTTTGAGGACGACTTCATGCATGGACTCATTTTATGAACAAGTGCGAGTGATGTCATTGCATCGTCATGGAGATTATTCGTACTGTATGTAAATTCAATTGCACCCGACCGCAATGATTTGTTAGCCTGATAGCATAATTGTCCAAGTGATTTTTAAAACACCTCTCTACCAAATCAATTTTCTACAAAAAATTTGCAAATGAACTTTTGGCTAAAAGGCTTTTATTTTCTTTACAAGACACTCAAATCGTAAAAAAAAGTAACGGACATTGTGATTTTCTACGAATGTCGTACATGCGATCATTTAAACAACAGAAATCAATTGTTGCATGTTGGTGTTTATCCGTTTCCGAATTCTTGTGAGAAACTGTTAATGTGATCAGCGGCTTCACATAAAAGGTTATGAACGAATCTTTTTTTGGAATTGATGTTCCTCACGATTATTCCATTGATTACTCGAGTAATCCCGCCCCCTCATTTCGAGGCAGTAATTTTTGTCAACTCATTTGGTCTTACTTAGCCGAGTTAGCCGACGCCCCTTCCACAAGCCCTAATAATCTTCATTGATGGGCGGGTATTGATACCAGGTATCGTAACGGGCCGATACGCTGCCTTATTTCAAGGTATCGGTACTCAGGACAGCAAATGATAACAGCATTGGCTGCCTTCTTGCGGACATTATACAATCAGGATTACAAATTATTATTATTTTATTATTATAATTAAAGTATAGAAAATTGCTGTTTCATGCAATTAAAAAAAATGCAATATTGGAACATATAGGTCTATCTTTAAAGTTATGTCATCGTTTTGGGGGGGAAATTATATGTATCAAACGAGTTGAGTACTCATATTGGTATTGATCTGAAAAAAAAAAAAAATTGTTATTAAACGTCCCGAATAATAACATCATTAAATATAACAAATGTGACATATGCAAGCAAAAGATTACAATATCTCTGCAGGGGGCGCCATTCAGCAGCCCACGCGTGTGTGTGCGCGTCTCACTGGTAAGATGCATCGATTCAATCTATTTTTAGACACCCCCCCCCCCCTTCCAAACATGCACTGCAGACATATCTGCGGGATGCTGCATGCGCCTCATCCATACATCACTTCATCCTTCGTTCATCCCTCCATTCATCACACATACAACTTGGCTCCTCCTCCTCCATTCATTCATGTTTTCACAACATCACAACACAAGCACATTCATTACAAACGAACGACATACATTGAAAGGTTGGGGTGGATAGATAGATAGATAGATAGATGGACGTGGTTTAGCTTAGCTTGAAAAACAAATGCTACTTAAGTAGTTAGCTTAGCATAAAAATGGACAACTGTTTATATTGTGGCTATATTTGATGGATGGATGGATGGATGGATTAATAATGGATGGATGGATGATGAATGATAGATGGATGAATGGATGGATTAATGATAGATGGATGATGGATGGATGAATTATAGATGGATGGATGGATGATGGATGGATGATAGATGGATGAATGATAGATGGATGAATGGATGGATGGAGGAATGATAGATGGATGAATGGATGATAGATGGATGGATGAATGGATGATGGATGGATGGATGATGGATGGATGAATGATAGATGAATGGATGGATTAAAGATCGATGGATGGACGGATGAATAGATGGATGGATGAACGGATGATAGATGGATGGATGAATGATGGATGGATGATTGATGGATGGATGATGGATGAATGATGGATGGATGATAGATGGATGGATGAATGATGGATGGATGGATGAATGATTGATGGATGGATGATTGATGTATGGATGATGGATGGATGATAGATGGATGAATGGATTAATGATAGATGGATGGATGGATGAATGATTGATGGATGGATGATTGATGTATGGATGATGGATGAATGATAGATGGATGAATGGATGAATGATAGATGGATGGATGGATGAATGATGGATGGATGATAGATAGAATTCAAGAAAACTGGATGGAGAAAAAGAAAACAATGATAGCGAAATGCAAAGCGATGAAGCTTGACAACATGACTGAAAGACAATATATTGAATGATGCAACAATAGATAGAACGACAGAAAAGTACAAAATGGAAAGCCAGTCTGACAGATTGACGGTTAGATGGAAAGACTCAGATAAAAGCAGACAGGATGGCAGAAAGATGGAGAGGCTGACAGAAAGAAGGATAGATGGAAACAAAATTATGAAATGTATAAAGATGCTACTAAGCTAGCAAAGCTGTGATGAAAGATGCGTCGCTTTAAGCTGCTGATGGAGAAGCCAAACTAAACGTTGGCAACCACATATAAACACTCTTCCTCTCCTCGGGTGCAGGCAGCACATCTCCATCCCTCCCTCCCTCCTCACTGGGTGACTCCGTTTTACGTTTCTACGCTGGCCCCGCCCCTTACTCGTTTTTGTCCAAATCAGGCTTTCTGCGTGGCCGGAGCTCCCCCGTTTCATCCCGACGTCATCGGCGGCGGGGAGAGGCGAGCGCTGCTGACGTCGGCCGGCGCGCAGTCACCGCCGGGTTGGGAGGGAGGGAAGGAGGGAGGGAGTCGGAGGAGCTCCGCGCTTGCAGCATCCACTCGGATGAGCCATCCCCCCTCCTCCTCCTCCCGGTTACGTCGGCGGTCGCGTCAGGGAGCCCCCCTCGCTCCCAGGCTATATAAGACGGCGGCGAGCAGAGTCCCTCACAAACTGTCAGCCGATCGAGACCAGCGCAGACATGAACAAAGTCCAATAAGCGCGCGCGAGCAAGCGAGCGAGCGGGACCTCCTTCCTCTCTTTTTCCTTTCCTTCCTTTTTTTTTTTCTTCCCCCTTTCTGGACATCGGCAGCATTCCAGCATGTACCGCTCGACCAAAGGAGCCTCCAAGGCCCGACGGGACCAGATCAACGCCGAGATCCGCAACCTGAAGGACTTGTTGCCCATCGGCGATGCCGACAAAGCCAAACTGTCCTACTTGCACATCATGTCGCTCGCATGCATGTACACCAGGAAGTCCGTCTTCTTCTCGCCCACCGGTAAGACCACTTCTTCTTCTTCATCTTCATCATCATCATCAATCTGCAATTTTAGCACGGTTTCACCAAAAATAATTTTCTCATTGAAATGACAGCAATGTGTGACGAAAAAAATATCATCAAACATTCAGAATGTCAAGATCAAGTGAGGATGTTTGATACCACTTTTAAGTCCTTAATACTGATAACAGGTATTGATACCACTAGCACTTTTGATACATAGAATTCTACCCCCTCCAAAAATTGATTGATCATGAAAAAAAGCTATATATATTTAAAATTGCATGAAATTAATGGCAAATTTATATTTTTCTACTGTATAGTAACTGATCGTAAAATGGTCACAGGTATGCTGTAATAAGACTCAATATCAGTATAGTGTATTTTGCTGATGATACAATAAATGAATTTACTTAAATTAGATGTTGACAGCTCTTCTTTCTCTTTTTTTCATTCTGAACCCCCACACAACTCTCGCCCTTCTAAACCACTTGTTACGTTTCATAAATGTAAATTTTAGCACACAAAATGTAAAATAAACACCAATCTGCTGACGTTTTTAAATCTTAAAATGGCTTTGAGCGGAAACCAGGTTTACAAATTGGTCCCAAATGAAAATCCGCGATACAGTAAATCTGCAATAACTGAACCGTGTTGATGTGTGCCTTTAAGGGGCGGGGTGAATCATCACACGCTTATAATTGAGTATGAACACGTCCTCAGGGCTCTTTTATTATTTTTATTTTATTTTTTGTATTTTATTTTTTTTATTTTTAAATAAACCACTCACACACACACAAGCTTACTTCATGTAAGCTCAAGGCTCTTTTTTTGAGAGACGCTTTCGTGTGTATGACGTCACGTGTACTCAACAAGTGTCTATTGGGGCAGCAGCAGAGACGCTATCCATGGTGCTGAAATCTGACGCGCGCCATCGCGAGTCGCTATCCGCGGTGCTGACAGCCTTTAAACCAGGGGTGTCAAACTCATATTAGCTCAGGGGCCGCATGGAAGAAAATATATTACAAAGTGGGCCGGATCGGTAAGATAATGGTATATAACTTTTACTTAACAATTGCCGTCAATTATACGCAGATTTTTGCAATTTTTGGGCCAGCCCTAAATTACAGAGCTCAACTGTAATCTATTGTTGAAAAAAAACAACATTATTATATTCATCTGAGGACTGCTGTTGAAATGACAAATTTATATATTTGATTGTGGCTGGCTGATTAATTGGTCCGACATTACAATTTTTTTTACTTTACAAAGAGGATTAAACCCTTTTGCGGGCCATATCCGGCCTGCGGGCCGTATGTTTGACACCCCTGCTTTAAACAATAAAATAAAAAATACACGCCACAGTATTTTTCTTTTTTTTCTTTTGTATCTTTATTGAGGCAAAAAATATCAACAGTTTCATCCATACAGCATTAAATTATCTTTCTCTCTCATCCATGATGATGACGTGTTTTGATGACATCTCTGTCCTTGGTGCTGAAGCATTTTTTTTTTTGCTGCTGTTGTTCCAAAAGCCGAGGCAGGAAGTGCTCCGGCGGAGCCGAGCGGTCGCTTCCTGTCCCTGCCCGAGCTGTCCGAGCTGATGCAGGCTCTGCCGGGCTTCCTCATGCTGCTCACCGCCGAGGGCAAGCTGCTCTACCTGTCCGACGCCGTCTCTGAACACCTGGGACATTCCATGGTGAGTCTCCATCGTCCGTCTGTCTGTCCGTCTGTCCAAAATCTGATCACACGTCTCACATGTGTGTCAGGTGGACTTGGTGGCGCAAGGGGACAGCGTGTATGACATCATCGACGCTTGCGATCAGCTGACCGTCCGGAACAATCTGTCCGCCGCAGCTTCCCCCGAGATGGGTAAGATAGGAGAGCGGCGGCGTTGATGGTCCGCGATTGCCGTTGGTGTCGCTCAACGTTGGCCACGCCCCCTTTTCCCCCCGGCGCAGATCGTCTCTTCCGCTGCCGCTTCAACACCTCCAAGTCGGTGCGCCGGCAGAGCGCCGGGAATAAGCTGGTTCTGATCCGGGCCCGCCGACTGTCGGCGCCAGATGTCGCTGGCGGATCCTACTGGACCTCCAATCCCGTGTGGGTGTGTTTCTGCTCGCCTTTGGAGAGCAGTCCCGCCCGCGCTGGACCGGACAGCACGTCGAGCGGGCCGCCCGCCGCCGGCGCCAGCCTCTTCCTGGAAGGTTTTCACTCCCAGCATGGCCGAGACTTGAGGCTGCACGCCGCGCACGAAAGGTATGCGACCACACGTCACAAACACAAAACTCAGCGGGATGAGTCATTTTTGGGGGGAAAAAAATAATAATTTTTTGAGAAATAAAATTGTATTTGGGGGGGTTATAATATTTTGTGAAAAAATTTTGATTTATAAAGTTTTATTTTGTGGAAGAGGACACAAAGGAAGGAAAAGGTGTCATTTAAAAAATATATATTTTTGTGAAAATTAAAAAAATATATATATATATAAAAAAAAAATATATATATATATATATATATGTATATATATATATATATATATATATATATATATATTTGTTAAAGTTTTTTTTTAGAAATAAAATTCCCCAAATTTTTACAATTTAAAAATATACTTGTGATTTTTTTTTTTTATAATTAAAATTTTAAAATATACTTGTGATTTTTTTTTTAGAAATAAAATCTGCAATTTTTAAGATTTAAAAATATATTTGTGATTTTTTTATAAATAAAATCTTCAATTTTTAAAATTAAAAAAAAATATTTTTGTGATTTTTTATTTAAAAAAAAACCCTGCAATTTTTACGATTTAAAAATATATTTGTGATTTTTTTTATAATTAAAATCTAAAAATATACTTGTGATTTTTTTTAGAAATAAAATCTGCAATTTTTAAGATTTAAAAATATATTTGTGATTTTTTTATAAATAAAATCTTCAATTTTTAAAATTTAAAAAAAATATTTTTGTGATTTTTTATTAAAAAAAAAACCTGCAATTTTTACGATTTAAAAATATATTTGTGATTTTTTTTATAATTAAAATTTAAAAATATACTTGTGATTTTTTTTAGAAATAAAATCTGCAATTTTTAAAGATTAAAAAAATATTTGTGATTTTTTTATAAATAAAATCTGCAATTTTTAAAATTTAAAAAAATATTTTTGTGATTTTTTTTATTTAAAAAAATCCTGCAATTTTTAAGATTAAAAAATATATTTGTGATTTTTTTTTTTTTTTTTTTTTTAGAAATAAAATCTGCAATTTTTAAAGATGAAAAAAATATTTTACAGAAAGTAATTTTTTGGATAAACAAAAAAAGATGTCCAAAGTATTTTGAGGACGTCGTATATTTGAAAAGATAAATAGAAAGTTATGTTGAATTGATAATTATCAGTTATCAGTGGATCAAATTCAAATTTTAAATTTCACATTTCACTTCAAATTTGAAAAAAAATTTTTTTTGTGGTATTGCTGAGAAACAATCATTTCATCGCAAGTCAATCATTTGGACTAAAAACACAAGAGCCAATCGGATGCGTTTGTGAAAACCAGGAAATTGACCATATTTGGAGATGTTAGGTTTTGACTTTGCCATGCGTTTTATTCATCAAACGTTTCCTTCCCTTCCTCCCCCTCTGCAGCGTGCGCACTTACTTGGGCTACGATGTGACGACGTTGCGCTCGCGCTCCTGGTACGAGCTGATCCACCCGCACGATCTGGCGCACGCTTGCGCTCAGCACCGAGGCCTGCGTAAGTGTCAGCTCGCAAAGCACCCACGGGAAGAGCGAGCGAACGCGCCTACCGCCGCCACACTCAAAAGGCAAAAAAAAAACAAAAAAAAAACAAAACGACGTTGCGCTGTGACTCACCAGTGCGCGAGGGAGGAGAAGGCCGAGGCGAGATGGTGGTGCGCGTGCAGACTCATGACCAGACGTGGATTTGGCTCTACATGGTCCTGCAGCTGCAGCCCGGAGACGTCCCCGTCGCTAGCAGCAACTACGTCATCAGGTACGCAACGCCGCCGCCTCCAACCTGGAACCGTTCACAAACACGCAAAAATGGTCTCACGACAAGGCACAATGCTATGGGAAAATGCTTTTAAGGTGGCGGCAAATTACTACATTTGTCTAAATGGAGATCTTGAATTCATTTCAAGCATAGTTCATTGGCACAAAGATGGTGTCAAAGCACTACTTTTTGACGAAACGAAGGGCCTCAATTCATTTCAACGTTGATCCTTGCCACTAAGATGACACAAAAAGGCAGCAAAGTACTACTTTTGTCGAAATGAACCTCCTCAAATGATGTCAACATAGTTCATTGAAAGCAAAGGAGTACAAGATGGGGCCAAAGCACTACTTTTGACAAAATGAAGGACCACAACTCAATTTGTCGTAACTTCTAAACTCACTCCAACGTAAATCCTTGGACCCCCAAGTACCCACAAGGTGGTGCCAAAGAACTACTTTTGTCTAAATGGGACATCTCAACTGATTTCAACATAGCTCCTTGGCAGAAAAATCTCACAAGATGGTGCCAAAGTACTACTTGTGACTAAATGAAGCTCCTCAACTCACTTTGTCACATTTCCTTGGTGCAAAGCACTATATTTGTCTAAATGAAGCTCCGCAAATGACTTCAACATAGTCCTTTGGAAGCAAGGCAATACAGGATGTTGCCAAAGCACTACTTTTGACGAAATGAAGGTCCTCAACCCACTTTGTCGTAACTCCTAAAGTCACACCAACGTAAATCTTTGGCCCACAGGTGGTGCCAAAGCACTACTTTTGTCTAAATGAAGCTCCTCAAATGACTTCAACATATTACACTGGAAGCAAAGGAACACAGAATGGTGCCAAAGTATTACTTTTGGGAAAAAAAAAAAAAAAAAAAAATGAAGCTCTTCAACTCACTTTGACATCATTCCTTAGCACCAATATGTAAATCCTTGACCCCCCAAGTACCCACAAGGTGGTGCCAAAGAACTACTTTTGTCTAAATGGAGCACCTAAACTGACTTCAACATAGTTCCTTGGCAGCAAAATGTCACAAGACGGTGCCAAAGTACTACTTGTGACTAAATGAAGCTCCTCAACCAACTTTGTCACAGTTCCTTGGCGCCAAAGCAACACTTTTGTCTAAATAGATCTCCTAAACTCATTCCAAATGTAAATTCTTTGCAGCAAGTACCCACAAGGTGGTACCAAAGCATTATTTATGCCTCAATGAAGTGCCTCAAAAGGTCAACATAGTTGGCGCCAAAGTACTACTTTTCCCCCTACATAACAGTCCTCTAGTAACTAGTGAAAAACAAAGAAACCAAAAAAAAACAACTGTATACGTCTTTTTTTTCCCCCCCTTGCAGCGAGTCAGAGGCGTGGTCAGTGCGCCAGCAGCTTACCTCGGAGCAGACGCAGCTCAGCCTGGTCCTGAGCTCGGCCCCCCCCCAGCAAGAGAGCCTCCAGTCCCCCGACACCCTGTCCAGCCCCGACCAGGTGTTCACCCCGGGCAGCAGCGGCCTGTCGGGCCAATCCTTCGACTTCAGCACGGCCGGCTGCAGCGTGGCATCCTCGGAGGAGCGCGCCGGCGAGCTCGTGCGGACAGAGGCGGAGCCCCGCTCCAGCATCTCCTCCCTGGAGGAGGACGCCTTCTTCCAGCCACCGGCCCCCGCACGCACCCCGCCGCCACCGGCGCCCTCGCCTACGCCGGTGACGGTGGAGACGGTGTCCGACTTGGACTTCCTGACCCAGAACATCCTCCTGCCGCCCTCCTTCGAGCTGGACCCGCCCCTGCCGGCTCTGCCACTGCCGCTCCCGCCCGTGCCCGCCTCGCAGGCGCAGCAGAGCAAAGAGTTTGTGTGCACGCCCCCGTACACCCCCCACGTCGTCGGCGGCGGCTTCCCGTTTGGCGAGCCGCACTTCAGCTTCGACCCCACCGGCACCACCACGCCGCCGCCGTCCGCCACCACCGCCACCACCACCCTGGCTGCCTCCGCCGCCGCCCCGCCCACCACCACCGCCTCTGGCCCCGCCCCCCCTACCACCCTGTCCGCCAAGCTCCCCCTCAGCCTCCCCGCCCCCTCCACCGAACTCCTCTTCGGAGCCCTGTACGAGAAACTGCCCCCCACGCCGGACAGCCCGGGCGATGGCGACTGCACGGTGATGACCCTCCCCGAGGTGCGGGGCCCGCTCTACGTGGACGTACCCCTGGGGCCCATCCAGTGCCCCCCCGAGGGGCTCCTGACTCCCGAGGCCTCCCCTGGGAAGCAGTCTTGCCTCTCCTTCTTCTCGCCGGAGCGGGAGAAGGAGCGGGCGGAGATCTCGCTGCTGGCGCAGCACATCAGCTCCCTGGCGGAGGGCTTCTACCTGGACCCCCTCCTGTCCAAGCTGTCCCCCCCGTCCATGTCCCCACCATCCCCTGCCGATTCGCTGCAAGCGCTGCGGGAGTTTTATCCCGTTAAAGCGTGGCGGGCGCCGGACGATGACGACGACACTTCTCTGTTTGAAGAGAGCATCCTGGACATCCTCCTCCGAGACGGACCCGAGTCCCCCCCGCCCCAGCCGACGCCACCCGGTCCGGACCCGGCCTCTCCGGCGCGCTGGCACCGAGCCTCCCAGTTTGAGGGGGCAGGCCGATTCGGTAGCGTCCAATCGGCGCAAGCTAACGGCGACGATGTGCCCATGGAGGAGGAGGAGCCGGCGGAGGAGGTGGAGATGGAGGTGGCGTCATCATCTCCCGTGTCCTCCTGCTCCTCCGTGGCGGCTTCTCCTCCGCCGCTCATCCTCGCTGCCTCGCCGGGGCCCGCCGGTTCCAGCTCGCCGGCGGTCTCGCCCGCGGCCGCGCAGTCCCTCCTGGAGGAACTGGCCGCGTTGGAGCCCATGTTTGGGGCAGGTGCCTCGATCGCCCCTGGTTTAGGGCAACAACCTGAGTTGTATCAACTCCAGTGTCATCCATCGCCGCAGTGCTTCCACAAAGGTGAGACATTCATTCAATTTTGCACAATTTTACACAAATTTTCGTCTTACTGCCTGCCTGCCTGCGAGAGATAGTTAGAGGTGCAAATTTCTGGATGAACCGATCATGCTCGAGAACCTCCAGGTCAAACTTTTCGAAGAACAACAAGTACCGAAAAATTGAATTTGGTCTCCTAGAACAAGGAAGTGGTCCATGAACATTTCCTTTCTGTGACTCTTCCAGTCTCTCGGTTGCGACCTGATGATGACAAGGTGACACATCAGATTTTAAAGCGGGTCCCAGAGTGGCTCATAGGGATGCAACCAATATCAATGTTACAATACGATACTACCACAATATTGTGTAAGTTGGCGATTAAAAAAAGAAAAAAAAAATCTTGATATACGATACACAAAAAATGTTCATATTAAAAAAAAAAAAAAAGCATAATATTGTGTTTTTGTACATAACAGTAACAAAGAAATAGGCTTGGCTAGTAATTTTATTCTAAATGTTTTTAAAAAACGAAAACTAACTGAAACTACATTTTATGTTTACAAGACCAAGTACAACTATCTATAATTATAGTAAAAATGTCCTTCGTTTTAGTCTTTGGTAATTGATTTAATGCATGAGCCTTAGGGGATGATTTTAAGTGGATTTATTTCTTTATTAACCAGAATAAGGACATTTGAAAGTGTCACACAGAAGGGACGTCATCTTGCAGCAGCCAATACAAAAGCACCTTCAGATGATGTCACTTCCGTGGTGTTTTTTTTTTAAAATATTGCGCACAAGTAATAAACATAAAAAACAAACAAACTAATAAAAATAATAATAATAATAATACTGAAACTAAAACGAAACATTTAAATTTAATATTTATTAATTTCTATTTTATTATAAAATAAATTTAATATAAAAATAAAAAAATAAAATATAATATACATATAATATATATTTATCCATCCATCCATCCATCCATCCATTTTCTTGACCGCTTATTCCTCACAAGGGTTGCGGGGGGCGCTGGCGCCTATCTCAGCTGGCTCTGGGCAGTAGGCGGAGGTATATATTTATAAGGGGTGTGAATTGCCTAGTACCTGACGATTCGATTCGTATCACGATTCACAGGTCACGATTCGATTCGATACCGATTAATCCCGATACGAATTTATAAGTCGATTGTTGCGATTTTTTTTCATTCAAATTTAGAAAATACTAATCAGTAAGCTTGTAGAGTGTAAGATTTATATGAAAATGTATTATTTATTTATCTGAAATTTCAGTCTTATAGAGGTTGTAATCTGTTTCATGTTTGAACAGCATTAAAATAAAATATTAAGGCTTAATGTTCCGTTCATATAACATTCTTCCATGCTCAAGGTGTGAATCCGAACCCGAAGTCAGACGTTTTGTTGAATATTTTCCATTAAAAATGGAAGTTTAAAAATCGATTCACACACACACACACACACACACACAAAAAAGGCAATGATGATAAGACGTTGAATCGGTAAGACTACCGAATGAACAATTCTGAGCTCTTAAAATAAATAAATAAATAAATAAAAAAAATTTTTAAAAAATCGTTTTTTTTTTATTGAATCGATTCGAGAATCGCGCGATGTAGTATCGCGATATATCGCCGAATCGATTTTTTTAACACCCCTAATATTTATATAACGTAAAATAAAAAAAATAAATGTAATAAATTTATTATAAATCAAATTTATATTTTATTTAATTAATATAACATTTAATAACTAAAAAAAAACTCAACAAAATAAAAACTAACTAAAATAAAAAATTCCAAAACTATAATAACGCTGATCTGTTGTGAATTTTCACATTCAGCTCCTTGTTACAAAACAGCAAGCGGTGTGAAAACGGTCAAAATTATGTTGCCATATAAACGTGCATTTTAGGTTCATCCTGAAATTTCAGCCAAAAGCTCGATAACCGCAACTGTTTTGCGATTATTGCATGATGTAACGTGATTGGACTGTTTTCCTTACACGTCAGTTTAATTTGAACAACCTGAGGCCTTTTCAACACTGAACTCGGTTTTCTTGGTGCAAGCTGGTTCAAATTTGTCCATATCTGGCTAAGTGCAGTGTGAAAAGGCCCAAAGTTGTTTTGATTCCTTTCTCCCATGAGCACACGTCTGACTTTTTTTTTTCCTTTTCTTTTCTTTTTTTTTTTTTTGTCTTGCAGATGGGAGTGGAAGCATCCCTCCGTTCTAAAATAAGTCTGTGACTTACTTCATCAAGTATGGCATATTGTCATATTTTGTGGAGACATACTTTTTACTGCAAAGTAAAAACACACTCAAGTGTATAAATATACATAATGTATAAAGGACTGACGCCTACATGTCTCCTCCTGAGAACAAAAAAAAGTTTTTTTTTTGTTCCATCACGAAGCTGTAAACCTGGTGCAACATTTTACAAACGCAACAACAAACAAACAAGATGGCCGCCCGACTGGCCGAGTCCCGAGTCCATGTGGTGTCTCCCGCTTCAGATGCGCCATCTGAACCTCGTTAAGCGTCGTTTCACTTAACAGACATGCATTTGTATTCACTCGTAGTGAAAAATATCTGTTGTCAACATGGACAAACAAACAAACAAAAAAAGCTATTTTAATGAGAGTTTATTTCCAGTATGACTTTTCAAGCACTTTTTTTTTTTTCTTTGACGTGCGGGAAACTTCAAATTGAAAAGTGACATTTTGGAATTGGAAGCACACTTTTGCGAGTTTTGAGTTTGCGGCTTGAAACCCTTTAAACATTCCATACGGTGTGTCTGTCCATCGCAACTTGTGTTGACTTTTGTGATGTGCAACAAAAACGAAAAAAACAAAAAGAAAAGCATGTCAAGAGTTGCGGGCATATGGCGCCAAAGCGCTCTTTCTTTGTACTGTACATTTAAGACTCTGAATGTGGACTCTTCGGGTCAAGGGTCATCTATGGGTTGTATTCAATAGGGTTGCAAAAAAAGGGGAGGGAACTTTCCAGTAGATTGCCATAGGAAGTTAAGATGGGAATTTTTTTTTTTTTTTAAAGTTCCAAATTGGAAATATTTTCATGGGAACTCAATTTGGAATTTGAGGGCGAACATTTTGTCAATTTTCCCCTTTTTTTTTTTTTTTTTTTTTTTTAAAGGGATACTTGACTTATTTGAACATTATTTTTCATGTACAATTAATTTAAAAAAAGTAATTTTTCTACTTGCTGTCGACTGATGATGACATCACCAGTGCAATCATGTCTCACCTGTTTTCTGGGGTTTGGTCAGTAAACTGAGCCGTGATTGGTCGTTAGTTAATTCCTCAGCACAGGTGATGACATCATCATCAGTCGACAGCAAGTAGAAAAATGACTTTTTAGCAGTGTTAATTGTACATGAAAAATAATTATAGACAAAATATGAACTTTTTACTGCTGAAAATGGCGCAATGAGTCAAGTATCCCTTTGTTAATATTGTTGCTTTTTTTTTTTTTTTGCCAAGGGCCGATGCATGCAGATTTTCACTATTTGCAGCACAGTTTAGTCCCTTAATTGCTCCACTTTTTTTTGGCCACTATATTCAAGTGGTAGCATATCAGAAGGTCACTCGTAACGCAAAAGAAAAAATAATCACCACAAATCATCACTCGAAATACTCTTTAGTGAGGATTCTCATTTGCTCCCAAAATCATATAAATATGTTCTATTAAAATTATTACCATGCTCCCAAAGACGTATACTAGAGCATACAGAAGGCTTTGATGCAGACTCTAAACTGGAGAAAATGCTTGTACCAATGGTAGTTATTACAAAAACGGCCAGCAGGTGGCAGCAGAGTATAAGAGAGCAACGAGGGCCATGTTGCAACAAGCTCTTTTCCCCCAATGTTTTCACCAGGAATGTGAAAATCGATGACACTTAAACTATATTCTAATGCTAATTGCTGCAAAACGGAAACAGATACCCAATTTTAAATGTTTTAAATTTGTGACATACTTGATTTGACTTCCCATGAACAAAAAGTTCCCAGTTTAAAAAATTCCGTCAATTTTTTGCAATCCTAATAATTTGCGACGCTGGCAAGCTTTTTTGCAAGCTCCCGTCCCGTGTTTGTCGTGTTTGTTGGACAAACAAAACACGTGGCGGTTAATAGTGAGGCTCAATCAACTTCTTAGTGAAGTGGGGGGTTGGGGGGAGGGTGTCAACTTCCTCTTTCTTTCTTTTTGTTGTTGTGCGACTTTACCAAGCGACACGGCTTGAGGACGCTCCGATTCCCACGGTGTGGACACGCTCACGTAGAGTCGTCTACGGTCAAGTAAAGGATTTTCATTCCTACTAGCTTAGCTATTTCAACGGCTAACTTAATAATGATACCTATTTATTACACGTGTACTGTATTACTTGGATGTGTGACATGTGAAATATATTCTTTTTTTTTTCCCAAGAAGGTTGTAAACATTTGTATGATGGTTTGTAAATAGCAGATATATACGAAGAGAGAGATTTGTAATGGCATCAAATATGAATATTTATAAAATGAACTGCACATTGTGTGGAGCAATGTTCTATCGTCTTTGCTTATAAGTGTATTTGAATGTGACAAATGCATTTAGAATAAAGTGCACTTATAATGCGGCTGAGGTGTCGTCAGTCCCAACAATGCATTTTTTGACAAGATCCCATCTTTAGTAGTTCACTTTTGTCCTTACTAGTAAGACAAATCAATGCACTAGTGTCAAAAGTGCTCATGTTGTTTTCCCACTGCTGTCTTTGGGCGTACTAATATGTTACTAGTGAGGCAACATTGAGCAGCAGTTGATCAGGGTATGCTACTAGTGGCATTATACAAGTCTACTAGTAACACTGAGCCTTTCCCTAGTAGCACATGCATGTCGCATGCAGGTGTCACCTAGTGCAGTTTTTGCCTCACTTTGTGCCCTAGTCATTCCATTTCTCTTTCTCCTCAACATTCAAGACGATTAAGCTCATTTTTCTCGTGCTTCACAAGTCATAAAATAATAAAAATACTAGTGCACTCGTGCAATTACCGGTAATGGCCCTTCTAGTGCATTCAAATGCGCAAGCAGCTTTACGAAAAGCTGTTTGTGTATTTATTTGAGCATAGAGCAGGAAGGGCACAAGTAGAATGACTATTTTACTAGTATTTATTTCTACTAGTGCCACTTTGGTCTACTAGGATGCAAATAAACCTTTGAAGTTATCTACAGGATGTCAAATAAATGCTCAAAAGGCCTGAAGAGAGCATTGATTTGATATCCTTGATAAGGAGGCTACTAGTGCAAGAGCAAAAATGGCAGTAGTGAAAAAATCCTGACACTAGTGCCTGTGTGAACGTCGCATGTGTTGTTTTTTCCTCCAAGATTGTGCATGCGAAACGTACGAGGGGAGATTGCGCGTCGTCAGTTGGCTGCTCAGCATCAGCACCTGCATCCTCGTCATCATCATCATCAGGATCCTCGTCATCGTCGCCAGCCCTCCTTTTTTTTTTTTCTTCCTCCCCCCCGAGCGAGCTTCGCTCGGCAACAGCGCTGACGCACACGCGTGACGAGACGCCACCTGACTCAGAGTGACGCACGAGAGCGTCGGCTTTGTGGCTTCGCCTACCCGCCTACGACCGTGCCGCCGCCGCCGACGATGATGATGATGATGATGATGATGATGATGATGACACACGCCTCCTTTTTACAAATCCTCACATTGCATCGGCGTACCTTGCGACTAGGAGGGCCCCATATATGGTCATTTCCGGCGCCACGCTCTATTCTCAGCATCCATTCAGCGGCTCGGGCTGGTGGGGGGGATGCAGTGACGAGAGAAGGAGGAGAGGAGAGGAGGGGAGGGGAGGGGGGGACAAAAGGGTGAGTTGAGGGGATGCTAAATTTAGAGGTACAGTAAAAAGAGGCAAGTGGGACAAAAGTGAGGTGGTGGAGGCAATGCGATCGTTTAGCAAACTGTCGGAGCGTTTCCGCCCTTTTCTGTGCAGTGCAAATGTTACATAACACGGACACTTACGCTGGTGGCAAGTAATCGAGTACAAATACAACGTTCACATGCATATTGTGGTGCAGAATTCTCAAATTTACCTTATGCAGAATTACTATTATTATTATTATTGACTATTCTCTGTTATTAGGTATTTCTTTGTCACCATCTAGTGGCATCTCAGTGCCAAAGAATTTCCTCAAATTGAGTAGAGGAGATTAAATAATGCTTAAAGCTTGAATAATAATAATAATAATAATAACATTTATAAAATAAATAATAAATACATTAAATATATATATATATATATGTAAATATATCCATCCATCCATCCATCCATTTTCTTGACCGCTTATTCCTCACAAGGGTCGCGGGGGGTGCTGGCGCCTATCTCAGCTGGCTCTGGGCAGTAGGACACCCTGGACTGGTTGCCAGCCAATCGCAGGGCACACAGAGACGAACAACCATCCACACGCACAAGCACACCTAGGGACAATTCGGAGCACCCAATTAACCTGCCATGCATGTCTTTGGAATGTGGGAGGAGACCGGAGAACCCGGAGAAGACCCACGCGGGCATATGTAAATATATAATACTACTAATAATAAATAATTCAGCATTCTCAAATTTACCTTTGCATAATTATTATTATTTTTATTATTCTCTGTTATGAGGTATTTATTTGTCACCATCTTGTGGTATGGTATCTCAGTGCCAAAGAATTTCCTCAAAGTGAGTAGAGGACATTTAATAATGCTTAAAGCTATAATAATAATAATAATAATAATAATAATAATAATAGTAATGTATATAAAGATATATTACTACTACTACAACTACTATGTATAGAATAAATAAAATAAATTATATATATAAATAAAGATATAATATTTATAAAATAAATAAATATAATGTATATAAAGATAAACTGCTACTACTACTACTACTACTACTAATAATAATAATAATAGTATTTATAGAATAAATAAAATAATATATATAAAGATGTAATAATACTACTATGAATAATAAATAAAATAAAAAAAGATCTTAGATAAGGCTCAAATCGGCTCAAATAGAGAAAACGAATTGGCTGTTAAAAATCTGAATATGTCGCAGCATGTATTGTGACAGAGGAATGTTTGGGTGGCAACAAACACTCAAGTGGCGCTGCAGAACGAATCAGGCCAACAAGCGGCGAGCTGGCAACAAATTCTTGAATGAGAACAAAAAGAGATGACAATTGTTCGTATAAGCAACAACAACAACGCTAACCGGTGCGTAGCTTACCCTGTTGTTTCTCTCTTCCGCATCAAATTGAAACGTGTTGGCAAAAGTGCAGTTACTTGTAGTAATGCACTCGAGTTGATTTGGAACTCACTAGTAACTAGTTTACCGTTGAACTAGTGACTAGTTCAACGGTAAACGTATAGCAAAGACGGATTTGGGACGCAAAGTCCAAGCTCGAATTTATGTTTTACGTGTTCACATTTCAGTGAATGTCAACTAATATGATTTTTCATCTAAAAAAAAAAAGAAAAAAAAAAAAAAGAAAAAAGAAAAAAAAAGTCCATTCTGCTACAAACTGACCTTTATGGTACAGTCGAGTTGAGCTGCTGACAAGTCTTTAGTGGAACATTCGAATGCTGCCCTCACCTGATAGAAACAGAAACTGCACCAAACAGCATGGGAAAAAAAAAGAAAAAGAAATAATAATTCATCAGCATGAACAACGCACTTTGAGGTTTAGTCTGCCAGTAAAAAATAAAAAACAAAAATAAAAAAAATAAAAAGTCATATGTACATATGGAGTGAGGGGAAGCACACATCCAACTTCGTAAGCGCGACAACACCATGTGGAAAACATCTGTGGAGCTTTTTTTTTTTTTTTTTTTTTTTTTTTTTTTAACAAACTTGAAGTCAAACACATTTGGAGCTTGCCAACATTACGAGTCAAAACACTTTTTTTTCGTACTGTACAAACCTGCATGAGAAATTTCAAGTCAAATACTCACATATGGATGGAGTGACGTAAGTGTCACACACGTAATCCTTTGTAGCTTGATGACAGCGCCGCCTTGTGGAAAACGTCTACATTGCAACTGACTTTTTTTTTGGGAGTGTGAGAAATTTCAACTCAAACAAAACACGCCAAAGAGTTGACATGGATTTATTCAGTGCTGGTAAGTGTATACAATGAGTATAAATCGGAATGGGCAGGTATGGAAATTTCATATCCTGGATAGCCAATTGAAGGTCCTTGCACTAGTATGTCCTTTGACCTCACTAGTAAGACAATTGGACGCACCAGTAGAATGACAAGGGCACACTTGTCGAACAACTGTCTTACTAGTAATGTTTTATTTTTGTGACCATGACTAGTGCCACCTTTGTCCTACCAGTCGGCATTTTCCACACACACTATTAGTGACAATAAATGCTCAAACGGCTTTAAGGTCCCTGTACTAGTATGTTGTTTGTCCTCACTAGTAGGACAGTTACATGCCACTAGTCAGGCAAAACTGCGCACTAACTGACTACTAGTGACATAATTCTACATGTTAACATCCAGCACTTCACTAATAGCAGAGGCGACTCTAGGATCACAGGTTTAGGGATGTTATAACAACATTTTGGTGGTGCTTATACCAAATTTGTCATACTAGTGTAAAGAAATATTCAGAACTTGAAAAAAAAAAAGTTACTTATACGAAGGTCGTTGTACTAGTGCGCTGAATTGTTTTTCCAATAAAGCCAAAGTGTACTAGTGCATGTACCTTGCACTGGATATCAAGGATAGTGACCAACTGCTCCACTGTGGAGGACAGTGTTGCACCTGACGTGGCCTGTAGGTGTCAGTAATGAGTGGCAGCAAACGTTTTGAGGTTTTATTTGGACTTGCTTTGCGCCGCTTCAGCCGCCGCCTCGGCTGCCGCCGCAGCCGCGTCTGCCGCCAATTTCTCTTCTCGCTGCTCCATGAACACTTTGTACTCATCGGCGGACAGGCTGGACACAAGCGGAAAAAAAGAAGGATGAGACCAGGCTTGTTTTTTTTTTTTGGTTTGTTTTTTCCTTGGCAAGAGAAACGACTGCAGATAAGGTTTGTTGCGTCATCAATCTTCACAATAAACAATGTTCACATCCTGCACACTTAAAAAAAAGAAGTTTGAAGGTGGAAACAATTCAACAAATTAATCTGGTTCATTTTGTGTCAAATGTATGACTCTTGAAAATTTACACATTTATTGATATTGTTGCGGTGACAGTAAGTGAAAAATAAGTTGGATAATTGTGCTGTTATAATGAAATAAAATGAAATTAATAATTACATTAAAATAACCTTTCCTTATTTTGTGTGATATTGCAATTAATTTATTTTTAAAAACGATTTGTATACTAGACTAAGTGCAATTTCTGCAGAAATTGCGTGGGAATGCTGAAAGCTGAATGCTAATAGCTGAATGCTAATAAAGTAAATAGAAAGATAAATTCTGTGAAAATTACAAAGTAACTATTAATAATAATAATAATCATAATACTAACAATAAGAATCGTGGGAATGCTGAAAGCCTTCCCAATTATTGGGGGGGGATCTCATAAATATAAAACTTGATTCTTGTAACAATAAGACTAATTTTGAAAATGGAGAACATTTTAGTCCAAAATATACAGATTTATTCTCCCAATATCAATATACCTTTTTATTATATTCTCATAACATTGTGACTAATCTAAAAAATGTAAATAAATAAATAATTAAGTTCTTGAAAATGAACAAGATTTTCTAAAAAATGTTACCGTCATTCACCAATCGTTTTCAAATCAATAAGGGATTATTCTTGGAAATATATTAATTTAGTCTCACAAAATTTTGACATTGGTTTGGAAAATATGACTTATACAAAAAAATATAGTTAAAAAAAAAATGAAAATATGCAACTATTCCTATATCTAAAAAAAAATCTAGTGTATTTTTGTAATAGAACTAATTTAGAAATTTTCATTTTTTTCCTGATAACATTATAACTTTAGAGTGAAAATTAGTTTTTAATTGAAACATTACACTTCATTTCTTGTAATATAATTACCTAAAAAAATAGTCTACATTTTATCTTGAGAATATATTACTTTATCTCAGACCACTATTTAAAGTTCAAAATATTGCTACTGTTGTAGTATTATTTTCAAAGAAATATTTATTTCGAAGCTTTGGTGGCGATTGGGCGTCGTCGGCGCCACTTACTGGTTGACCACCTTGATGCCCAGCGAGCGCGCCGAGCCCACGATGCTCTTGACCACGTTCTCCAGAGACATGTTGCGCAACTTGAAGCAATCGTCTTCCGCTTTCACGCGGGCGATCTCGTAGACGGCTCGCACAGACACCAAGCCCGCCGTCTCGTGACCTTCAAACAGAATCAACATGGCAAGCTTCACGGTACGATCCGACTCGTTTCCACTTCAAATGTTGTTTTTATGGAAGCGGGATTCATCGGGTCAGGACTGGAAAAGCACAAGTTTGCCAAATAGATTTTGGGTGGTCACAGGGCAGTATCGACTTTCCACCAGTAGAGGGCGCTATTTGACTATAAAATCATCCTGAGTGGCTTGGAAACTATGGAGGACCAAAACTGCCAAAATTCTAAATAAATAAATGACTAAATAAATAACAAAAAATGACTAAAAGTAAAAATAAAAATGGATATAAAAAAAATTATATAAAAAAAATATATAAATGGAAATAAAAAGTGATATATACACACACACACACACACACACACATATATATATATATATATATACATATATATATATATTATCTCAAATATCGTCAATTTAGTCGACTAAAATTGCTTTTTATTTTCGTCGACTAAAAATGGATTAAAACTAAAATACGATCAGATGACTAAATTATGACTACAATTTTTTGTATCGAATATTGTCAATTTATATTTTTTATATCTTATTTATATCTATTTTTCAATTTATATATATATATTTTTTAAAGCGACTATCGTCAATTTATATTTTTTTATATTTTATTTATATTTATTTTTCAATTTATATATATTTTTTATATTGAATATAATCCATTTAATTGACTAAAATTGCTCTTTTTTTTCATCAACTAAAATTGGATTCAAACTAAAATACAATCAGATGACTACATGATGACTAAAACTTGAATTAATTTTATTCAAAAGACTATAATTAACACTACGTTAAAATTTCTTCTCAAAATTAACACTGCTCTATATGCAGTTTTTTTCTCATCAATCTCTGGTGGGTCTCGAACACATCCCGCTACAAAAAAAAAAAAAAAAAAAAAAAAAAAGTATTTCCCCCGTTGCAGAAGCTCCCCAGCGGGGTATGGAGCTGGCTCTTAGAAGTCAACATCTGAACGCAGGCCGGAGAACGAGCCGAGGAGGGATTAGGCATTCTCTTTACGGGAAAGCTGAGAGTCCGTCGGACTTGCCACAAAGTGTGAAAGCTCGCAAGGGGCCAGGTAAGCACGAGGCAGACGTCTCACCTGTCTTTCCGGCTCCTTTGGTGATGCCCGCCGCTTGCTTGAGGAAGTAGGAGACGGTGGGCCGTCCGATGTGAAGGTCGTACGTCCTGTCGGGCTGCCAACGCAAAAAAAAGTTTGCATCACTCAACATTACACAGATTGCGCAAAACAAATCAAAGCCTTTCTCATGCCTGAGAGAAAAAAACTACAAAAAACGTCTTCAAAGTCAGTCAAACTTCAAGAAGGTACGCTTTGGAGCCTCAAGCAGGAATGACGAACAACTCGACAAAAAAGTCCTTTTGAAGCTTGACTACACTCAACTTGGAGTTTAGCTGCTACAGCCTTCATAATATTGTCAGCTGAAAATACAAATTGAAATCTTTTTCCAATATTGCGAGGGAAACCTTCAAGACCACCATATACATATATAGTCAGCCTTCCCATATGGTTTAAACGTTTATTTTACGCAAGTTTTAATTTGTTGACGTGTTTAAAGGTGTAAAAAAGACAAAAAACAAAATATACTTTATTGAAACTGCCACTATCGATCGAACCCACAACCTCTGGGGTTGGGAGACAACTACTCTACCACTGAGCCATGCCACCCAAAAATGTAATGTAATGTTCATATACAAGTCTACTGGTCAACGAGGGCTGGAAAATATGGCAATAAATAAATAAATAAATAAATAAATAAATAAATAAATAAATAAATAAATAAATAATTTTAATTGATTTTAATCGAATAAACCCAACAAACATTTACATTTTTCATATATTCAAAAATCATTCTTGTGCAAAATGTTCAGACAACTATAACAAAAATTTTAATTTAGTTTTATTTCTAGTCTTTTGACTAAAATGTATTCAAGTTTTAGTCATCATGTAGTCATCTGATTGTTTTTTAGTTTGAATCCAATTTTAATGAAAATAAAGAGCAATTTTAGTCAATTAAATTGACGATATTCGATATAATAAAGAGCAATTTTAGTCGATTAAATTGACGATATTCGGTACAAAAAGTTGTCACCATTTAGTCATCCGATTGGATTGTATTTTAGTTTTAATCAAATTTTAGTCGATGGAAAAAAAGAGCAATTTTAGTTGACTAAATTGACGATATTTGATATAAAACAATATATAAATTGGAAAAAAAACCAAATAAAATAAAAAATATAATTTGACGATAGTCAATTTAAAAAAATATATATAAATTGAAAAAAGATATAAATAAAATATAAAAAATTGACGATAGACGATATTTTACTTCAGTATACATTTCAACTTTTCTACAGAAAATGATAACACACCTATTTGTAACTGTAGTTTAACACGCAAGACACATTTAATACAATGGTGTCTTTATTAATTGTTTTCCTGAAACATGTTGACAATAATAAAACTTAGTTTTCACCTAAATAAAAAAAATGTGCATAATTGCTTGAGCTTAATCTTAAAGCTGCACAATGAATGTAAACATATATTAAGAACAACAATTTTGAATAATCCAGAAGACAAGAATGTATTCATTTATTTGCACCTCCATTTCACGAATCAACTAATTTTCAATTATTTTACAAAATAACGAATTATTTGAATAAATTTGATTTATTGGCCATTACTATGATCAACCAATATGTGTTTTGGCGTTTACTCTGCCAAATATTTGTATGTATTTCCCAACTCTCAGTCCCACCACTAAGAACGCTAAAAAACAACAAATCAACGTTCATATGTGCTTTTCAAAATTCAACAAAATCTAGCAAAGTTTTCAGTGTGTGCGACAATTTTTTTTTTCATGTAGCTATATTTCTTTTAAGAATATGATTACACATAAATATCCAAATTTTGCTCATGATGATAATCGCATTACATCTCAAATATCGACAAGAATTCTTTATCCAATTGCTTGCCAAAATGTAAACAAATAAAAAGTCCATTTGAATTTGTGGCGACGACTGCTGTGAAAAGAGTCATTAAAACCAGCAAACAGTTGATTCATGTAAATGTCGCCTCCCACGCCGTCTCAACATGACTCCGCGCTGACACGCCGACATCGCGTTTGTATGTTCTCCCAAAGAAACGACGCCTGCGCACGTTTGTTTGTGATGATGATGAAAAAGGCGCAGCGAGCGCCAGCCGATTCCCCACACTTTTTAACGGTTGTTGACGAGTTTCATCGCTGAAGTTGGAACATCGTCGCGAGATGTCCGAGGATTTCCAATTTTGCGGTTTTAGCGCACTCACTGCCGTGGACGTTTTGATTCATAAAAAATGGAAGCCAAGCGTTTATCGCCGCTGACGTTTGCGTTTGGTGTGGAAGAGGGTCTCAAGTCTTGTCTGTAAAATTCTTACTTTTGCAAACCACTACCATAACTAACAGATCCCTGTAGATGGCGGGAGCGGCAAGTTAGCATCACTCATGCTACATTTCTTAGTCGAATGTGCAAATAAATGAGTATTTTGCCGGCAAAAGCCCGTTTCTCGTTCATTTACAATTGGAGATCACACTTAAAAGGGATGCTTGCTTGACCCATTGAGCCATTTCCAGCAGTAAAAAAATATATAATATTTTCTCTATAATTAATGTGGTAACTTCATGATTTTCCATGTACTGATGATGACATCACCTGTGCTGAGGAAGTAGGTGACGGCCAATCATGGTGCACCTGTTTTCTGAGCTTTGGTCAGTAAACTGAGCCACGATTGGTCATTACCTACTTCCTCAGGACAGGTGATGTCATCATTGGTCGACAGCAAGTCTAAAAATTATTTTTTAAAGGTATTAATTGTACGTGGAAAATCATAACAAATAAATTTGACAATTTTATTATTTTTTCATGTATAATGAAAACAAGGGATGCACGATAATGCTATTTTCATTTGTCGGCCACCGATATCGTGCATCCCTAATTAAAACCTTTAAAAACACAATTTCCCCACTTGCTGTTGACTGATCAGAAATCAGGTAACGACCAATCACGGCTCACCTGGTTACTGGGTGTGGTCATGTGACATTTGCAAACTGAGCCATGATATGTTACCTGAGCACCTGAGATAGAATTTTCAATCAACAGCGTGGATAAATTTGTTTAAATCTATTAAAATATGAACTTTTTATTTCTGAAAATGGCTAAAAACGTGGAAAAAAATATTTACGTCCAGGACACTGGTCTGCTTGGAAAAACAAAAACAAAACATTTTCTCTGCTTGTGGATCCTTTGGCATAGCAAGAATTACCAAAAAGATGGAAAAGTTAGAAAAAAAAGCAACAACTTTTTTTTGGTTGTAGTTTTGTCCCAAACAGCAATATTCTGTGGTTCTAGAAAGATGAGTCAAAATGCGGAAATGCGCTTTGAAAAGCGTTACCAGTCAATAAGTTGAACTAAAGTGAGTTAGTGCAATTGCATGGAAATTGAGACAAGATCAGCATTATTTCAATAAACTGACATTTTGTGACATATTTCCTTGTTGGTTGTTCCATGAGATTGGCTCAATCAAGTGTGGAAATCACTGAAAATCCTGACGTCACCTGTAGGTGGCAGTGTTGGGCTTTAAGTCGAGCACACGTGGCTGGATGTGGAAATTTGAGGTGGGAGGGTGTCAAGTCAAATAATGAGTGGTGATATGAGAGTGAGGGGTGGGAGGGGGGCAAAGAACAAGCTCTTTTCACTCATGGCCGTGTCTCGCTGGCACTTAATGCTGCTTGACTGCGCCTTCCTGCGGGTATTGCTTCATTAATGAATGCAAATGAAAAAAAAAAAAAAAGAAAAGGCGAGTATGAATAATGGAGGCGCTCGGTAAATGTTCTTCAGCTGGCGGAATTAAGCGACGCCGCGGGTGGGCGGGACGCCAAACGAGGTCGAGCCGAGTTTGGAGGACGCACACGTGCGCGCGTGCACTCGTACCTTCACGTTGATCTTGATTGGAAGAGGGATGCCTTCCTTCAGCTCTTTGGTTTGCTCGTTGAAGTCCTTGCAGAACTGACCGATGGGGATTCCTCTCTGGAGGACGAAAAAAAAAAAAAAAAAAAAGGTCAAATTTGACAGCAATATAAATAGACTCAATGTCATTCTTTCACCATGAAATTTGATGAATAATTTATCAATTAATTGACAAGTAATCAATTATCAAATTAACTAATTCACTCCCAGCTATTTTCACTGAAGCAACTGGATTTTGACTGCTTTTGCAAGGCCCACAGAATATTGGGTTCTATTGCTATAAAAACATGGAACCTACCAAAAGAAACATTAGTCTCTTCTTTCTTGAAGAAAAAAAAATGTACATTTGTATCTGTTTCCGTTTTGCAGCAATTAGCATTAGAATAGCTAAGTTTCATCATTATTCACATTCCTGGTGAAAACACTGACAAAAGAGCTTTTTGCAACATGGCTGATCTCTTATACTCTGCTGCCACCTGCTGGCCTTTTTTGTACCATTGCTTTAAGCGACCTCTTCAGGTCAGAAGCTGCATCAAAGCCTTCTATATGCTCCTATAGCATAAAAAAACAACAACAACAACATAAAAAAAACAAATACGTTTTTGGTAGGGAAAAACAAAGTATCAAAAAAACGTATTTATACGTTTTTTGTTTTGTTTTAATGAGTTAATTGACTATTTTAATAATGAAGTCATGGTTTTGAGCCATATTGGGGGCCAAATCATCTGATTTAAGCCTCTCAACAGCAATTATTCTCTGTTTTCTGTCGTCCTTCATGAAAAGCGGACTGATTATCTTTATGGTTAAATGAACATTTACAAACATCTGCTTTTACTTTTGGAAAACAATGACTGAACCAGTAAAGAAATCTTTTTTTCTTTTCAAAAAAAGTTTGCGAGTACATCACTCCCTCTTGTGTGACATTGTTTAGTTATTGTCGGAAAGATATAAAATGTGATCATACGTTCAATTTATGACACTACCTAAGCTGACTTGTTTTTTTAATTCAAAAACTAATATTTTAACAATGATTAATATAAATAATATTCTCTCATTTGCTCCTCAAAACGTATAAATACGTTTGTTTTCTTTAAGTTTAAGTGTCCCAAAGACTTTTTTTTTTTTTTTTTATGCTAGAGCATACAGAAGTCTTTGATGCAGCCGCTCAACTGCAAAGAACGTTAGAAGAAATGGTAGTTATTACACAGCAGGTGGCAGTTGAGTATAAGAGATCAACCAGGGCCATATTGGAAAAAAGCTCAATTACTCACAATTCTAAACAGATTTCTGAAAATTGATTAAACTTAGCTATAAATGGCTGGGAGCGAATGAGTTATTAAAAATTATTATTATATAATATATAAATAATATATTTTTAAACTGAAGTTTTCCCTAAATTCAAAAAGAAGTGGTGCAAAACATGAAAAATGCCTCCCCGCTAAAACTCTGATAAAGAATTCATCATCCATTAATTAATGTCAGACAAGGCTAATTAATACGTTTGGAAAAGATTCAACAAATTTGCTATTATTATGAAGACATTTTTTGAACTGACCTGGAACATTTTATAATTATCCTGCACGTACGAAAACTGAACAAAATGGATGCATGATGCTCGCGTCTGCCCAAGGCCGGCGTCATCCATCAATCACAAACCCAACCGACGGCTTTGACGCACACACCCCCGCACGCGCGCACACATACGAGTAGCTGATGTGCACATGACGGCTGCGTTTGCATATATGTCATCAGTCAAGTGTGTGTGTGTGCGCGTCATTCCAGTGGCTGACACGTTTATAATGGATATAAGGCCCCCTTGTTCAATTCATCGTGGAATGCCCGTTAACATGTGTGTGCGTGTGTCAGCGGCTTGCACGGGCGCCTGCAGCCACACACGGCGGAGTGATGAATGAGCCTCTCGTCGTGCGGCCCAAAACGCAAAATGGATGACTGACGTCAAGTCAACATGTGACAACCTACTCCTCGACACTAGTGTTCATTTGGTCAACAAAAACAAAACAAAAATCATTTCATCAACTCTGGCGTTCATTTTATCCGTCATTTTGAAATTTAGTCGCAATTTTAGTCCAGTTTTGATTAGGGGTGGGAACCTGTGGGTACCTCACGATACGAATATGCGATACAAGGCTCACGATAACGATTATCTCACGGTATGACAATACAGGGATGATCGATATATTGCTCAGGTAATAAATCCACGATAATCTACGATAAAACTAATAATAATAATAATAATACATAATTAAAAATAATAAAATAAATAATAATTAAATAAATAATCAATCAATAAAATAATAAATAAATAATTTAAGTACATAATATATAAATATACACACATATATAAATATATATATATATATATATATATATATATATATATATGTATATATATATGTATATATATATAATGAATAATAATAATAATAAGAAGAAGAATAAATTAATACAATTAAAAATATAATTAAATAATATAAATGAATAATGAATAAAAATACAATTAATAATCAATCAAAAAATGAATAATAATAATAATAAAATAATTAATAAATAATAAATAAGTAATAATAAAAATAATATAAATATAATATAAATAGATAATGTCCATCAATTTTAGTCCCGTTTTTATTACGTGAAGTACATTTTCGTCTCGTCTTCATTAGTTGACAAAAATGCATAATGATTTAGTCCCAGTTATTGTTTATTAATTAATGTGTTAGTCTAGTCTAGTCTTGTTTTCGTCTGGTGAAAAATGTGTGTTGACAAAATTGTTTTTGCTTAGTTTCCATTGACGAAATTAACACTAGTCAACACACATTTTTCACCGGACTAAAGCCCAATTCACACTGGCTACAGAATGGACGCAGTGCGTTTTCCGAACGGCGGCCGTTCGGACGCTGCAAGAATAGAACGCATTCAAGTCAATTCACACAAGCTGCGGTGCGGAACGACTGCAGCGATGCGGAAGGTTTCCACAAGCGTTCTATTATTTCCAGACCCCGCATGCGGAATTTCATTAAGTTGAAGAAATGACACGAGCCGCACAGGAAGTCGGGCGTCTCGCATCAAGGTAAATCCAATAAATTTCAAAATAAAACCGTTTGCGAACTCGTTTCTTTTTTGGGGGGGAGGGAAGCTAGCTAGCTACATAACATGACATGAGTCGGACATTTAAGACAAAAAATGAGCTCAGAATAACTTAAACATGACAAAATAACACTGTTTAAAGACAAAACGTACTTATCCTTGGTAGAACAGCCACGGTACAAGTCCCAGAAATAATGTCCAAAAAGCATATTGATGTGAAAACAGGCAAGAGTGGCTATTGCTTACAAATAGGACTATATACACGGTTGTTATCGTGTGAACTCAACTCTCCAGCGTGAACAGACGCGACACGCAACGCACGCGGTGTGAATTGCAGAAGCTGTACGGAAAACGTACAGTGTCCTTTGTGCAGCCAGTGTGGATTGGGCTTAAAACTAGACTAAAACCCTCATGAATAAACAATAAGCAGGACTAAATAAGTCCGCATTTTCGTCGACTAATGAAGACGAGACGAAAATGTCTTTCACTTAATAAAAACTGGACTCAAATCTATCAACATTTTTGTTCATGAACAAAAACAAGACCAAAATTATATGATTTTGTAAAATATTGTCTGATGATCTGTCACGTCTGTGACACTGTCATATGACATACAGCACAAACATGGGACAGACAGCAGGTGGATTCACGGTGAAAGGTTTAAAACAAAAACAAAAACAAAAAAAAAGTATGGTAATAATAAAAATAAAAAAAAAAAAAAGTAAAAAAGTATGGTAATAATAAAAATACTACTACTACTACTACTACTACTACTACTAATAATAATAATAATAATAATAGGGCGGCATGGTGACTGACTGTTTAGCACGTCCGCCTCCCAGTACTAAAGACTCGGGTTCGAGTCCAGGCTCCGGCCTTCCTGGGTGGAGTTTGTTCTCCCCATGTCTGCGTGGGTCTTCTCCGGGTACTCCGGTCTCCTCCCACATTCCAAAGACATGCATGGCAGGTTAATTGGGTGCTCCGAATTATCCCTAGGTGTGCTTGTGAGTGTGGATGGTTGTTTGTCTCTTTGTGCCCTGCGATTGGCTGGCGACCAGTTCAGGGTGTCCAAAGCCAGCTGAGATAGGCTCCAGCACCCCCCTTGACCCTTGTGAGGAATAAGCGGTCAAGAAAATGGATGGATGGATGAATAACGATAATAATAATAATAATTTAAAAATAAAAAATAAAAATACAATAAAACAAAAAAATAAAATTAAATTAAAAAACTATATATATAGTAATAATGCATCATGAATCCAACGGCTAAAACGTTCCAACAATAATGTTAATGCGACTGCTAACTTACTAGCGCATAGCATGTAGCCATATTCGCAACTGTAATTGGGTGTCAAGTTGTTTTTCATCAAAAAGATGAGAACAAATTTAATGTGAAATAGTTTTAGTTCCGAAAAGGTTCGATATAAACTGCTGAGAAAAAATATTCAGGGGTAAAAATGATTGTTCTGACTAAAACGTTGACAGTTTTTGTTGAGTGAATAAAATGACGTTTTCGTGGAGTATAAAATAAAGACTAAAATTCTAGATTTATAGTCGACTAAAAATTGTCTAAATAAAAACGGGATGAGGTTGACTAACTATGATAAAAAAATTAACAAACGTGACTGAAATTGGACTAACAGAGTAAATTTAAAAACTGCAGACAAAATTAACACTACTCGCCACACGCACAAATTCAGCAAACAATTACGACTGCAATTGAAATTGGCCTTCACCCGGCGTCACCCCATCCGGCAGTTCTGCCATCCATCCCCAACGGACTGATTGAAACATTCATTTCCCAGATGAGGAAAAAAAAAAAAAGTTTAATGGAGCCACCTTCCGCCTCTTAATCGCGGATCTGATGAAAAGTCAGTCATCCCGAGACGTTGCGCGATGACGCCGTTCGTTTGAGGTTAATGGGCTAGAAAGTTCTCTCAAGTGCACTTGAACGCTTGAAAAGCACCTTATGAATGATAATAATGGGTCCGTAATATCACCTTTATTGGACACTACTGATACTGTACGGGCAGACATCAGGAAAAGGAAGAACATTTTGGATTGCAACATTGCGCAAGACCTAAACGATTCTGTAAAGTGTCAGGGAACATTTTTCTTTCTTTTTTTTTGCCGTACTAGAGCAAAGTGTAATTGCACATCCACTACAGTAGGTGGCAGTGGCGCGCTCACTGTCAGAGAGTGCGGATATTGCATTAGGTCATCTGTTGAGGTGCACTTTCAACAATTTTATCGATAATTGATACTATTTATAGTTGCCGTGTTGAGTTGGGGGCAGGTGGCGTGAAGTATTTTCTTCTTCCTTTAGGGGGCGTAAAAATAAATAATTGAGTGGCACTGATTTAAGCAAAAGTAAGAGTATAGACTGCAATGTACTTAAGTGGAAAAGTCGTTAAAAACACACATCAATAACTAATTAATTATTAACTCATTCTTTCGCAGCCATTTTGACTGAAGCAACCCCCTTCGCTCTCGGCTGTTTGACTGGATTTTAACTGATTTTCAAGGCCAACAGAATATTGTGTTCTATTGCTATACAAACACGGAACCTTCCAAAAGAAAGATCAAAGTCTCTTCTTTCATCATGAAAAAAAGTATATTTGTATCTGATTCCGTTTTGCAGCAATTAGCATTAGAATATAGTTTAAGTTTCATCGATATTCACATTTCTGGTGAAAACACTGTTAAAAACAGCTTGTTGCAACAGGGCTGATCTCTTATACTCTGATGCCACCTGATGGTTGTTTATGGGAATAACTATAATTATATAGTATATGAATATGAAAATTGTACATGTGAGTATGTGTAAATGATTTAGATAGATATTATGGTATATGTTTAGGAAATTTATGCATATATGTTTTTGGCAAATGTGAATATGTTTAAGTGCACTTGTGTATATATATAACTTGGTTTATATATTTCATTTTAATAATAGTAAATTAGAATTGTATTAATAATGAAATAAGTTTAAATATATTTAGTAAAAGGGGTAGGACTAGATAAGTTTCTAACTTCTTCCTACTGCCTTTTGAACATGTAAGTTATGATTGATTGAATGATTATTTTATTGGGATTTTCTTCTCTTTTGATTGTTGTTGTTTTTTTTTCTTATCTCTGCTGTTCATCTGTTTATATGTTCAATAAATTAAATTTAAAAAAAAAAATACAAAATTAATTGCTTTAAGCCACATCATGTCAAAAGCTGCATTGAAGCCTTCTGTATGCTCTAGTTTACAAAAAAAACAAAACAAAACAAAAACATAAAAACGTGTAAATTAGTTTTTGGGAGTGAAGGATGTATGAAAATACGTATTTACACGTTTTTGGGCTTGAATTAGTTAAATTAATCAACAGCTATTTTGACAATAGGTTTGTTTAGATTCTAAACAATGAATAATCTCTAAACATTAGCAACCATGTTTAATTGAAAATAGCTTCAATTGTGGCAATTTCAGCCTCACAACAGTAAATATTCTCCGATTATTGTTGTGTGGCAAGCATTTGCTTTTTTCTTCCGGCCGAAAGTGATAAGATTATACTATGTTGCCACCTGCTGGCTGTTTTTTGTAATAACTAATTGCTTTAAGCCACATCATGATAAAAGCTGCATCAAAGCCTTCTGTAGTATACAAAAAGGTGTAAATACGTTTTTGGGAGTGAAAGACAAAGTATGAAAAAACGTATTGACACGTTTTTGGGTTTGAATGAGTTAAATTAATCAACGGCTATTTTGACAATAGATTTGCTTAGATTCTAAACAATTAACCTATAAACTTTAGCTTGTTTAATTGAAAATAGTGTCAATTGTGGCAATAGCAGCCTCACAACAACAAATATTCTCCGATTTCTGCAGTCATCCATGGAAGCAGACTTCTTATTCTTGTGTGGCAAACATTTGCTTTTAGTTTTGGAACACAACGATGGACAATTTTCTTGGACTTTGTGAATTTTCAGTTGTCAAGTCAAGTCAAGTCAAGTCAAGTCATCTTTATTTGGTGAGTGAGCCTGGATTGGACTTTTGGAAGATTTTTCTTTGGCAATGCGCCATGAATCTTTTTCTGTTTTGCTTTGTGCTCAATAAAGGTTGCGAAACAACGAGGTCACCCACCTATTGTTGTTTTTGGCAGTCGACATGATTCTTTCTTTTCCATCCCGACATTTTTGCAAGAATAAAATGAAATAATAATGACATCCCCCTGGAGGCCTGTTTTGTTTGTTTCTACCTACAACGCATTCCCTGCCGTGCTTATTAAGCGAATTCCCTTGTCAAGCTGACTACCTTGTGCATGTGCCCTTCCCTCCGCATCCTATAAAAGCAACATCACCCGAGTAAACAACAAGCGGGGCGTCTAATTAAAAAAGATCCATATCAAGATGGCGACACGGAGTATGAATGGAAGAAAGCTTGTGGCATTGTCTGACTCCATCACAAGCGACCCTCCTCCCCGTCATCGGGCGTCATCTAATCATCTTGACGCCTCCCTTTACAAAGCCGAGAAAATCTTCTTGCATTATTATTCATCTTTTTGTTCATACTCATAATGTTTACTTTTTTATACAGACGGACTGGCTTTCAATGTCATTACACGTGTGTACTTACAATTAGTGCTGTCACTGTCGAATATTTTTATAATCGATTAATCGACTAATTGGATTCATTTTCATTTTGCATTAAAATGTAGAAGAAAACCAAGCCCCTCCTCCCCACCCATTACTATTTATTAACCGGTGATTGGTGTTTATTTCGTACTTTGTATTTGTATATTGATTAAATAAAAAGGTAAAAGTAAAAACAGATGTTTGCAAATGTCTTGTTTCGATTAAACAGAATATAAACAATCTTCTTTTACGAAGAACTACAGAAATCAGCGAACAATTGATGATTGATATGCTGAAATCAGAGGATTTGGACAATTTTTAAATCAAGAAACGGCTCCAAAAGATTACTCGATTGTTAACTCAGTCAATCCCAAAAAGGGGTAAAAACATTATTTTTAAACACTTTGTCCTTTCCTCCCAAAACGTTTACACGTTTTGTTTTGTTATGTTTTTTTAATGCAAGAGCATACATAAGGCTTTGCTGCAGCTTCTGACATGAAGAGGTCGCTTAAAGCAAAGGTAGTTATTACATAAAACGGCCAGCAGGTGGCAGCAGAGTGTAAGAGATCATGTTGCAACAAGCTCTTTTTGAAAATGTTTTCAACAGGTTTGTGAATAACGATGAAACTTAGCTATATTCTAATTCTAATTGCTACAAATCGGAAACAGATACAAATATATATTTTTTTTTTCCCTGATGAAATAAGAGACACTAATCTTTCTTTTGGTAGGTTCAATGTTTTTATAGCAATAGAACACAATATTCTGTGGGCCTTGCAAAATCAGTCAAAATCCAGTGAAGCGAAGGGGGTTGCTTCAGTGAAGATGGCTGCGAGAGAATGAGTTAAAATAATTGTTGGTTAATTTGACTTGACGATTAATCGATTAACTGACAGCTCTAGTTACAAGAGACAGCTTTCTGTTCTTTTCTATTCTATTTTGTAGCTACATGATTATTTTTCAATGCGTTACAAATCTCATCTGTCTCTGATGTGGATATTTTTTACATATGACCGCAACACTCAAAATTGCCGTGAGCTCCCCACAAAGAAATTCAGCCAACTGCAGTCACGACAAAAAAAAAAAAAAAAAAGCGCGAGATCTGTCGCAAGCGCTCGTTCAAAAGGCAGCAGATGGCAAGCATGTCAAGAAATTGCGCTTCAAGGTTTTGACTCTTGCGCTTTTCTTATCGCATTTATTGAAGTGGCAAAAGCCACGACGGCTAAAAAAAAAGAAAAACTCGCCTCACCGCCTTCAAGTATCTAATCATCCCGCGGGGCTCCAGCTGCTGGATAAATCCTCTCCGCACGAGTGCGCCGTCTCGGGGAGAAAAATGGCCGCGACCCGTCACGGGAAAGCGAGGCCTCGCACAATGGCCGCTTGACAAGGACAACAAGGTTGCGGCCCAGCGTCTTTAAAAATAAATAAATAAATAAATAAATAAATAAATAAATAAATAAATAAATAAATAAATAAAAAGGACCTTGGGGGATTTAACGTCAATCTCGTAAAGATGTTTCCTCGCCATTAAATTTACCGGCAACGACGTTGAGTAATGGCTTTGTGACGTGTTGGCGATCTTCACGGTCCCGCCTTTTTTTTGTTCCTCGCAATTAGACTTATGAAATTACATTCCAAAAATGGGCCTGTTTGATTGGACCTTTCCGGCAAATTCTCTGCTAATCTTTTTTTTGTGTGAAAAAGGAATATAAACAAATTAGAGCTGTCAAAATTAATAAACAATTTATTGATGATCAAATTACGCAACATCTATTTTAATAAACGAATAATTGTTTGGATCTATTTTTTTTTAATTTCAAATGATCCAAATCCTCCAAATTTCAGCATATCAACAGTAATTGTTCACTGATTTCTGTAGTCCTTCATAAAAGACTGATTATCTTCCGAGATTCACATACTCATCATTATTTAGCTGAAAAGATGAAAACACGAATATAAACGTCAGTGGCAGTAAACGGTTGGAATCCAGTTGATGAATTGAAAACGTCCATGACAGTCAATGAGTTCCCACGCGGCAGAGAGAATAATATACCCGCAAGTATTTTGGTATGTGTTGCTACCCATGTGTGTTGAAATAGTTGTTGTTTGACGGTTTATAATTACCAAAACATCTACGCTAATTGCCGTTAGCCTGTTTATCGTGTTTCACATTATAGGTTAGCATGAAGTGAGCAAACTTTGTCTCTGTTCAACTTTTTGATGTAAGAACGTATTAAACAAAAACAAAAAAGCACTTAAACACAAACTTGGTGAAGCAGATTTTAGCTGTTATGCTGCACATAAATGTAATAAATTTCCAACAGAAACTTAGTCAAACCCAAGTATAAATGCTTCAGTTTTTTTTTTTTTTTTTTTTAAATCAATTGCATTTTATGGTCTTTTGGTAATGTAAGTAACCTACTTTTAATATTACACTTTAATGTTTGCCCTTTTACGCTATTTTCTTTACATTATTTGGAGTATTTATTGGTTGTTTTGTTTTTTTTTCTGTTAATTATCACATTTTTGGCTTGATGAGATGTTTACAATGATAATTATGGCAATGGAAATGTTTGTCTTGAATGTTGAGACGATGTGTGCCCATTTATGTTGTTTATTTATTTATTTATTTTGTATGCGTTTTTTTTTAATGCTGGTTTTTTTAAATGTAAATAATGACTGTTTATGGATGTTTACAGATATTTTAGCTGTTAAATAAAAAGGGCGGGAGGAAAAAGAAACCTACTTTTATTTCTTTACATTGAAATGTTTTTTTTTTTTTAATCTTCTGTTACTTTAATGTTGTTCATGTACATTTTTTTTCTGTACCCTCTCAATGTCGTTAGCTGGTGTGTTTTTCAATGCTTTTTTTGATGTTGAGTTTAGTTCAGGGATTAACTGGCACAAAACAAATCGGCCCTGGCATTTTGTCTTGGACCTGCCAGCCCAGCCTGGCCCGACTTTTGCCTACCACGTAAGTTCTGCCAACTGATGTTTATTGATGACGTTTCACTTTGCTATCTATATTCGAAAATTGATTAATGGACTGGTCCCTTTAAATTGTGGGCCAGTTTCTTGGGCTACAAAAAAAAATCATTGCATGGGCCCCAAAAGAGGCCGGTCCCACCGGGCATCGGCCCTGTATGCCAGATGGCCAGTCCAGCCCTGGTTGAGTTGCTTCGTGTATGAAACGTGCTAGAGAAATAAAGCCGCCTTTCCTTTCCTTTCCTTTCCTTTCCTTTCCTTTAAAAATCTGCGCTATAGTCAACTACTTGATTGGATCGTCCAGCAAATTCTCTCTAGTCTTTTTCTTGACACTTTCCTCGGGTTGTTAATGTGATTGGCCTTTCGGCTTCAGGAAGCCCTTTTAACAAGACGACGCACTCAAGTGGCGCGGCGTTTGGACAAGTGGGGGGTGGGGTGTTACTGGCGGAGGCTTCTCAGAGGGCGACCCGAGAGGAACCGCCGAGGTGCGGCCAAGTAAGCCGGCCAAGTGTCAACATTTGAACAATTAACGGCCGTTTGTTTGAGCGAGCTGAGCAGCACGGTGGCGAGGGAAGGGGGAGGGGGCGGGGCCAGTTTCCAGTCAACGTGCCGGGCTATGTTTATGCATGAACGCCGCCGCCTCATTTCAAGCTGACAGGACGATCCGTCGAGGAAGTGGATGCGAGCGCATTATTAAGCTGGCGGGGAGAGAGAGAGCTGACGAAGGGGAAAAAACGTTGCGGCCCGGTCCAGGTGTCGCAGGTGTTGTCCGCATGGCAGCCAAAAAGGTGAGCGGCAAAACAAAATTGCCTGAGAGACTGCAAGGAGATGGGAGCGAATAGGTCAGCCAGGCCGGGGATGTATTGTGCTTATGGAAGCGTAGCAAACACGGAGATAAAGGGCACGCATGCGCGTGGAGCGGGATTAATTGCCCCTGGCAGACGAGGACGGGGGAATAATTGTCCCCCCGTGTAGGCGACATGGAGCGCTGCGGCGTCGCGTTAAAGGACTCGGGAAGTTGGTGGGAGGCCAGGGTCATTAAAACCCTTCGAAGGGTAACACTCATTCATTACCTTCGTTACCTTGTACATTTCATTGGCCTCGGATCCGATTAGTGGTGAGGAGACATGGACAGCAAAGGGACATTTCTAATGCTCCAAACAACAAAAGCGGCATTCAAATTAGGGGTGGGAATCTCTGGGTACCTCACGATACGATACAATACGATACGATACGATACGATACAAGGCTCACGATATCGATTATCTCACGATATGACAATATCGCCATTATCGATATATTGGTCAGGTAATAAATCCACGATAATTGACGATAAAATGACAAGACAAACTAATGGTTTCTTTTTGTACCATCACTGAAACACAATATTAAAACTGGTGCCTCCACACTGAGTACTTTAAGTTTTTTTTGTTTTTTTTTTAAACAAATAAAAACGTCTTCTTAACAGAGACAACTTTGTCAACAAATTTGTCTCTTTCTGAAACACTATTGTCATGCAACATATCAGTCAGTTGCAAAGTCAATTGTTTCATTTTATAAACTGTGACAAATTTTGTGTAACACTAGAAAAGCAAATAAATAAAATTACTTAAAGGGATACTTGACTCATTGAGCCATTTTCAGCAGTAAAAAGTTAATATTTTGTCTATAATTAATGTGGTAACCATTATTTTTCATGTACAATTAATACCTTTAAAAAGTATTTTTTCTACTTGCTGTCGACTGTTGATGACATCACCTGTGCTGAGGAATCATGGCTCAGTTTACAGACCAAACCCAGAAAACAGGTGAGCCATGATTGGCCGTTATCTACTTCCTCAGCAACAGGTGATGTCATCATCAATCAACAGCAAGTAGAAAAAATACTTTTTAAAGGTATTAATTGTACATGAAAAATAATGAAGTTATCAAATTCATTCTGGACAAAATCTGAACTTTTCAACTGCTGAAAATGGTTCAATGAGTCAAGTATCCCTTTAAATATTAAATTCAATTAAATCAACAATATTCCTCAGAAATTGTGTGCTTCAAAAGTCAAAACAAAATATGTTTCAAAATGTAAAAATTGAAGATATAATACACAATTTTCAGAGAAACGTATGCAAAACTGAGTCACTTGCTGGACAGACAAACACAAGTAAAAGTAAGCTGATGAGTCTTCTTCGCCTGAAACTTCCGTAAATTTCCCTGCCACTCTTATGAGGCACTCCCCCCAGTGGCCCGCCAAGTAATTGTTCAATGAGTCATGAACAATGGAGCCTTATAGTGGCTGAATATTAACTACAAATATTGCAATACTTGGCGTAGGTGTATCGATAATCTAGTGGGAGACCAAGTATCACGATTTATCGCGATATCAATATATCGTCACACTCCTCATCCAAATATGGTCAATTTATTATTTCTTTTTCCCAAAAATCTAAGCTATTGGTCTGTACTCACATCAACATTAGCTTCAGAGCAAATATATGGACACACAAGATTGAAAGTTGGGATGTTTGTTTATGAATAATAATGAGGTCAGCTACATTTCAGTAAGCCTGTTTTGTTGAGAAAAAAAAAAAAAAAAGATCGATATAATGCATTGGTGCAGAAGGAACTGAAGGTAAATGCGCGCAGATTTATTTATGCCCATTAAACGAAATAGCCAGCTCAGCAATTGATTAATCGCATCACTCGTGGCTCAAAAATCTTTGAAAAAAGTTTGGGAAGATGATGTAATACAGTTGCAGAAAAGTCATTTTGGAGACGCACGGAAGATTCCACTACAATGCTTGTGCTCTCAAGTTGCATTACTTTAAAAGTCTATTCCGGGAGGAGGCCAAGTATGGCCAACCAAGCATTCACATCAAAGTATCCTGTAATATTTGCTGCATTAATTGATTTAAAAAAAATGTTCATGTAATCTTAATTAATTTAAGTATCATAAACCATTTTTGGTAAAATAAAATAAAAAAACAGATGTATTAACTGAATAATAGGTTAACTCATTCAAACCCAAAAACACAATGGGTTTTTTTATGCAATAGCATAACATGACATGAAGAGGTGGCTTAAAGCAATGGTAGTTATTACCAAAAATGGCCAGCAAGTGGCAGCAGAGTATAAGACATCAGCCAGGGACACGTTGCAACAAGCTCTTTTTGCCAGTGTTTTCACCAGGAATATGAATATTGCTGAAACTTAGCTATATTCTAATGCTAATTGCTGCAAAATGGAAACAGATACAAATATAGTTTTTTTCCTGATGAAAGAAGAGACTCCACATGGACACAAACATGGACCAAAGAAAGATTAGAATCTTTGTTTGGTCCATGTTTTATAGCAATAGAACACAATATTCTGTCTGCCTTGGAAAATAAGTCCAAATCCAGCAAAAGAGCCGGAAGCGAAAGGGGGTTTCTTCTGTGAAAATGGCTGCCAGTCAATGAGTTAAGATTATATCTTAATTATAGTATTTTAAAATATTCTAAATATGAATTAACTAGCCTTTATTACTAAAATAAACTATTTATTTTATATATAAAATCAAATGTTTGCCCACCCCTGGGCAGTTTTGTTTATTGGGTAGTATTTCTCTCAACTGCACTATTTGGATGCTACAGTAGATTTTATTTATTTATTTTTTGTCCAATCAGAATTCAGTCTCTATGTGTTGCCATGTGACTCTGATCTGTCACGTTGGCTTATGTAACCTCCATTATACGGTATTTAGCTATTCAACTGCTTCTCTAAGCAATTACATTTCAAATTTGCCCTCACAGGTCAGAGTGCTGACCCTTGATGATGTCAGCATTTTTCTGTCCTCTGATTGGCTGGTAAAATAATCACCAAGCGAAACACACATGCACACATTGATACGTTTTATAATCAGCTCCTCTGGTGAGTTTGATTTATTCTATTTCTTTAAGTTTATGTCACGTCACCAGAAAAAAAATATTGCAAACTGCTCCAGATGACGCATGTGACACACTCGTATGCTATTATATTGCATTTTTGTATAGCCTGAAGGCCCAGGTAGGTAGCAAATGTTTTGATCACAATCTGCCTTGGCCAGCGCATCATCATCCAGCTGATTAGCTCTCATGCTAAGAGCCAACAGACGGCGCCGCTCGCAGAACAAAACTAATTCCAGTTCACTCTGGACTCGCCTTTTACCCGATTTTCCACCCTGGAAATTGGAAGCTCTGTCTCAAAAAGTCTCCGCGGCGCTCTGCAGTCAGTTGTGATGAAGCTGGTGAACAGGTTAAGCAGATTAAGCGCAAACCCCGTGGCTAAGTTTTTTTAAAGCGGCAAAACAAAGAGACTCCACAAGTTGTTTTTTTACGCTTGAAAAACAAAGTTGCATAAAAGTCAACATAAGCAAGAAGCGTGTCGGTCAAGAAGACAGCGACGAATGTCCTGTTTGGTTGGATGGCGGTCGGGTGGAGGAAAAGAAAATGGATGGCATGGCCGCACCCAAAGATTCCATTTTCAACTCCATTAGGTCTCCCACACAGTGTTGTGCTTCTGGCCCACCTCACATGATTCATCACGTGTTCAGGCTGCAGCGCCCACCAAGACAAGCTGCCTGAAGAACGGCAGACAGCTGAAGCTCAACGCTGGCCGAGAGGGAGAAGAAAAACGACAACAATAAACAGCAGCATGTGAGCTTTTGGTGCAAATATTATGTTATAATTTTTGGGATCACCACAGATGTCTTTTGATAAAGTCGGCTGCAACAAGTTTTGCTTTGACAAGTGTTCCTTTGACCAATCAACAAGCGCCCTGACATTATGAGGATGAATCTGAAATCTGGAACATTACAGGAACATTGCGAATGTCGTCTTCTCCTTCATCGGCGTCGTCTTTCATCTTTAATCTTTTGTTGTCGTCTTCTTCTTCTTCGTCGCCATCGTTGTCTTCTTCATCGTTGTCGTCTTCTTCTTCTTCGTCGCCATCGTTGTCTTCTTCATCGTCGTCGTCTTCTTCGTCATCGTCGTCTTCTTTGTCGTCGTTGTCTTGGTCATCTTCGTCTTCATCGTTGTCTTAAGCCTGGTTCACACGGCAGGAGAATTGGCCTGATTTTAGCCCCGAATTTCCCCTCCCGACAATCGTAAGGACGCGCCGAGACGCAAGCGATAATCTTCACAGATAATCCTGCCATGTGAATTGTCACCATACACGGCGCCTCCCGATATCGGCGCTCGGAAGGACCCCCGACTTGAAATCGGGCATATCCAACATGTTGAATTTTTTGGCCCGATTTCGCTCCGCGCAGCAGATTGACAGTGACGTGCAGCCAATCAGAAAGCGAGCCAGCGAGGAAGCAAGCCGGTGGGGAATCCAAAATCAAAACAGTCATGACGCAGCAGAAAGTCCGTGCTGGCGCTATTACACTCTTTTGATTTTATATTTTTTAAATTAATTATTATTATTTATTTATTTTTTTTATACACGCACACACATTCTCCACAAGTAAACGTGGTCTCCAGGTGGGACGCCAACGCGCGTCGCCAGCACCGAGCCGAGGGCAAGCGATGTCTCGCCAGTGCCAATTTACACTCCTGTAAACAACACCTTTTCTTTTTATGCCGCTTTTTCGGCTGAAAACCAGGATCGACTCATGTTGACAACTCGGAAGCCACGTTTAATCTCGAGAGGTTTTGCGAAACTTCCCGTCACATTCTTGAATGAACTCGGCTCGTGTGGAGTGTGTTGATTGTGCAGTGTGGCCGCACACCACACGCGGTACGTTCAAAACGGGAACTCCCGTGATTTTTTCTCTTCACGTGTGGTGTCTGTCAAAGATTGGAAATCGTCCGACAGTTTTAAAATCTTGCCGTGTGAACCAGGCTTTAGTCGTCGTCTTCTTCGCCGTCATCTACGTCTTTTTCGCCGTCTTCTTCGTCTTCATCGTCGCCTTCGTCTTGTTCGTCATCATCGTCGTCTTCTTCTTCGTCTGTCATCGTCGTATTCCTCTTTTACATCATCGTCTTCATTGTCGTCGTCATCTTCGCCAACTTGGTCATCTTTATCTTCACCCTCTCCGTTGTCATCGTCGTCTTCATCTTTTTCGTCGTTGCCTTCATTGTCGCCGTCATCTTCACCGTCATTTTCTTTGTTATCGTGTTCATCTTCATCATCATCTTCATCGTCGTCGTCATCGTTTTCTTCGTCGTCGTCTACTTCTTCGTCGTCATCTTCTTCGTCGTCATCTTCTTGGTCGTCTTCTTCGTCGTCTTTGTTGTCGTCTTTGTCTTCTTCATCGCCGCCTTCTTCATCTTCATTATCTTTGTCGCTATTGTTGTCTTCTATGTCGTCATTTCTGTTCATGTCGTCTTCTTCGTCATCTTCTTTATCGTTGTTGTCTCCGTCTTTTTCGTCATTGTCTTTGTCTTCTTCTTCATTGTCATGTTCGTCTTCTTTGTCATCGTCATCTTCATTGTCGTCGTCTTCTTCGCTGTCGTATGTCTTCTTCGTCGCAGCCTTCTTCTTTGTCTGTCATCTTTGTCGCCATTGTTGTCTTCTTCGTCGTCATGTTTGTCTTCTTGTCGTCTTCTTCTTTGTCGTTGTCTCCGTCTTTTTCAATGTCTTCATCTTCTTTGTTGTCATCGTCGTCTTTTTCTTCTTCGTCATTTTCGTCTTCTTCGTTGTCTTCGTCATCTTCGTGGTCTTTGTTGTCGTCGTCTTTGTCTTCTTTTTCATTGCCGCCTTCTTCTTCGTCTGCGTCATCTTCGCCGCCGCCTTCTTCTTCTTGTAGTTTCTTGGTGATTGGCAAAAGGCTTCACACTAATGATTGTGAAAGTTCTGGGCAGATTAGACTGACATGGCAACAAAGAGGCCGAAAAAAAAAAAGTATCTCACATCTACAATCTGTAAACAGTGCCCGTCTTGTGCATTTTCTCATTACATGTTAGCATCAAGCTAGTGCACTTTGATGCCCAGTTGGGTTGTTTTATAATGCATGTCATTTTTGCTCACAAGTAAAAATACATAAATAAATAAAAATCAGTCAAAAGAAGGAAAACATCTTGAAAAATTCCAATCGGTGGCGTTCCCAGCATCCACCGCCTTGCTTCTCGCCGTTGACGGAGATCAAGGATGCAGGTGTGACCTTCAACCACACCCAAGAGGGGCGGAAAATGGCGGAGCGGCGTCAGTACAGACGAGTGGGGGGGGAACAACATACCCTCACAATCACAAGTGTGAGAAATGAAAGCGTGGCATCGCGTCCACAGGCCAACGGCGAGCGTTGCTCCTGAATGTGACAAGGAAGATGAGTCACCGTCCCCCTTTTTCACACCGCTCTGATTAAAGGTCAGTCTAAAAGCAAGCCCAGCACACTCAAAAGTGTTGTGCTGATACTCCCAAGTGCAAAGTGAAGTGCCTGCAGATGAGCACGCGCAGAGGCCCCTGCGGACGCAGCAGAGCTATGAAATCCAAGAGGGAGGCACATCAACAAGGGGGCAGAGACCGTAAGAAGGTGGTGAAGGGACCACAAAGGGTCCAGGGTGCACATTGTGACTGCTTGATGGCCAGATGTTATTATGCTTCCTCAGCGCCGCGAAACTGCTTCAGGGGGAAACAAACATTCGGAGTTGGAGTGCAATGCTGGCAACGCAACCGCACACACGCAGTGTGTAAAGCGAGTACAGTTATATTCGTTGCTCATATCATTGTTCTTCTTATATTCTCAGCTTGTATGTGGTGCTGCTCGGTTTGGCATTGGGCCAGTCCTGATACCTGCAATAAAAACTATGGTCCTCATTAAATTCAAGGGGAAGTTAGTCCACCCCCCAAAAAATCTTCACAATATGTTCTATGCAGCCCCACTATTCCAAATACGGCATTTTTGTTAATATTGCGTTAGTGGAATATGAGTTAAGCAGCCAAATCCAGCAGTTTTTATACGTATCAGCAGGCGGCCATTTTGCCAAATGACATCACCGTTGCGCAGGTCCAATCACAGCAGTTTCAGAAAACAGGAAAGCTGTGATAGGTCGCGAGGCCGCCATATTGCTCCTCCCGAGAAACGTTTCTCGGCATACGATGCGATACATTTACAGTATCGGAGAACATTTGAGAGAGTACTTAGTAGAAAGTAAAACAGCATGATTTATGGTGTTTTAAATTTATTATACATAAACAAGAGGACTTCAGACATTTTCCAACTTGCATTAACTCATTCAAACCCAAAAACGTATAAATGTTTTTTAATACTTTGTCCTGCACTCCCAAAAATGTTTTTTTTTTTAATGCTAGAGCATACAGAAGGCTTTGATATAGCTTCTGACATGAAGAGGGCGCTTAAAGCAATGGTAACTATTACAAAAACAACGGTCAGCAGCTGCCAGCAGAGTATATGAGATCAGCACGGGACATTTTGCAACAAGCACTTTTTTCCCAGTGTTTTCAACAGGTTTGTGAATAATGATGAAACTTAGCTATATTCTAACGCTAATTGCTGCAAAACGGAAACAGATACAAATATACTTTTTTTCCTGATGAAAGAAGAGACTCCAAAATTTCTTTTGGTAGGTTCCATGTTTTATAGCAATAGAACACGATATTGTGTGGGCCTTGCAAAATCAGTCAAAATACAGTAAAACAGTAAAAACGCCTGGGAGTGAATGAGTGAATGAATCTTCCATAAACGTAAAACTCCACACTGAGAACTGCCACGGTAGACGTGCTAACCACTAGCCCCGCCCTTTTAAAATGTTAAACCGCGAAGTGTTAAATTGCAGCCATCTGCTGGCGCGAGTCTCGGAGCTGCCGCGGAAGCGTTTGCAGTGGGCAGGCCGCACAGCATGACGACGGCTTGCAGCGAGTGAAGAGGAGGAGGCGCTCTAATTAAACTTGTATCATCTGCCTTCTGCCGCTCTAAATGCGTCGACGGGCTACCAGCATCTCGCGCTCCACTTCCTCCAACCGACTCATTTCAACATGGGGGAGGTCTGCTCCTTTCGGTACAAAAGAAGGAAAGGAAGAAAAAAAAAAGTGGCAATCTAATGATTGTAAATGTACAAAGCCACAAACAAGAAAAAAAAATAAATCAATTGTGGCCACAATTTAGATTAAAACGTGAGCAAAATGCCAATTCATGGCCATCAAATACTCATTTGTGGCCATTGAGGAGCCGAGAGTGTAATAGTAGAAAGAATGTTACTTTATAAAAGTAATTAGTTATAGTTACCAATTACTTGCTTTAAAAATAGTGCTGTCAAAGTTAAAGCGTTAACGAATTAATTAATCACAAAAAAATGATCACATTTGCTCCCAAAGACGTATAAATATGTTCTATTTTTAAATGTTGTGTCCCAAAGACATATTTATAGGCAGCCTCTCAATTGCACACAACGGGTGAAAGCAATGGTAGTAATTACAAAAACGGCCAGTAGGTGGCAGCAGAGTATAAGAGATCAACCAAGTCCATGTTGAAAACAAACTGATTTTCCCACAGTTTTAAAAAGATTTGTGAATAATGATGAAACTCAGCTATATTATGATGCTGGTTGCTGCAAAAATGGAAACAAATACACTTTTTTTTCCTGATGAAAGAAGAGACTAATCTTACTTTTGGTAGGTTTCATGTTTTTATAGCAAAACAACACAATATCCCACAGGCCTTGCTAAATCAGTCAAAATCTAGTAAAAGAGCCAGGAGCGAAGGGGGTTATTTCAATGAAAATGGCTGGGAATCAAAGAGTTTTAATCATGTATTAACACAGATTAATCACACGATTAATTTTGACCGCAGATGATCGTTTTAGCTGACAGTGGATGGTTACGTAAAAGGTAGAATAGGTTGTGTTTGAGCAATAAACACAATTACATGCATTAAAGTAAAGCATTTCATAAATGGTTGTGTATGTCATTCAGAATATTTGTTCATGTCAAACTATTGGGGTCATTTTAATTTATGCAAGCAATTAACTGATTAGAAAAAGAGCAGGGCGAGCGTGTGCAGTAGATCAAAAAATGTTGAAGACGTCCTCATAGCGTTAAATGTCGGAAGAATTAACATATAACAGGCGCTCTTCAAATTTAGTGGGGGAAAAAAAATGTTGATTTAAAAAAAAAAAAAACCTTTGTAATTCAACGATTAACTCATTCACTCCCAGTCATTTTCACAGAAGCAATCCCGGCTGTTTTACTGGATTTTGACTGATTTTGAAAGGCCAACAGAATACTGTGTTCTATTGCTATTAAAACACGCAACCTACCGAAAGATTAAAGTCTGTTCTTTCATCAGTAAAAAAAAAAAGTATATTTCTATCTGTTTCCGTTTTGCAACAATTAGCAGTAGACTATAGCTAAGTTTCATCATTATTCACAAATCTATTTAGAATTCTAAACAATTTAACTTTTTTCCAACATTGCCCTGGTTGATCTCTTATACTCTGCTGCTACTTGCTGCCTGTTTGTGTAATAACTACCATTTCTTCAACCATTCTTCGCAGTTGAGAGGTTGCATCAAAGCCTTCTGTATCCTCTAGCATAAAAAAAAAAATAAAAAACAAAAACGTATAAATACGTCTTTGGGACATCTAAAACATTTATAAAATAGAACATATTTATACGTTTGTGGGAGCAAATGAGTTAATCATGATTAATCAAAATTCTAAGATGTCAATCTGGTTTAAAAATGTAATCGTTTGACCGCTCTATTTAAAAAGTAACTCAGCAATGGAGTGACTTCAAAATGTAACTCATTACCACTACTTGAACAACAAATAAATGAGAAGCACTCTAATGTACTGGCTGGGGGTCACTTTTTATGACGTCACTTTTTTAGTCAAGTTCTCTTCAATTTAAAGCAAATATTGTTGATTTAGTCTTAATTCACACACTCCTTCCTCACAAACGAACGCGTCCATCTGATTGCTAAGATTGGACAAAGCACTACTTTTGTCCAAACTCCGTTTTCTGTGAGAAAATGGTTTAATTTTCTAACAGCTGTCCTTGTCCTCCTGCTAACTACCAAAGAATGGAAAAAGGCACAATCAAACTTTTTTTTTTTTCCTGGTGAAAGAAGAGAGTTAATCTGTTTATTTTTTGTCGATTTGGTGTATCTAAATCATAGAAAACAACACTCTGTGGAAAAAAATAGCATTCAGCTACGACCATTCAACTTTCAGCATTCCCGTGCAATTTCTCCCGAAATTGCACTTAGTCTAGTTAGAATAAATCCTCCAATAGCTTTCCATACAGTGTCAACTTCCTACAGCTGAGGTTGAGGGGGGTGGGGGGAGTTCAGGAGGGGGTGGTGGTGGGGTCTCACAGAGGGGGGAGGGTGGGAGGTCCTCTGTGGAGCACGTAACCCGCTTACAAATGAACAAACTCACGCGCCGTGCACGCCACTTTTTTTCTTTTTTCTTTTTTGAGGGGGAGGCGTTGCGCATCGGCGGCGGCGGCGGCTGCGCTCCCTCCGTCCTCCATTCCTTCCTTCCTTCTACTCTGCTTGGGACGCGTCTCGCTCGCTCTGCTCGGCACGGCATCAGCCGGCCCACTTGGCCGCGCGACACTGCGGCGTGGCGATGGGATCACGCAAACGTAAAGCCATCTGCCATGCCGGATCCGCATCGGGGGAGCTGCTCCTCTCGCTCTTCTTCTTCTTCTTCTTCTTCTTGTTGGAATAAACTCCAGCGGTTTGTGGCACCATCTCGACGCGCAGCCCGGACCGCCAGCCTCCATCGGCAGGCTTATCGGCGGCAATAAAAAAAGGAAAAAAAAAAAAAAAAAGGCTACTTAGGCTTTCCGGACGAACCGCCACCACCGCCGCCGTGTTGCTATAAATCAAGCCCGGAGCATCGGAGGGAGCACCCGGGTGCAAAGACGAATGGTTCGGGTAACTCTATTTTTTTTCCTTTTCTTTTTACACTTCACTATATATCAGCCATGCACGCTTGTGTTCTCCTAATAGCCAGGGTGCGAATGAAACAGGTGTTATTAATAGATGGGCGAGCATGATGAGATTTAAAAAAAACAACAGTTTTCACGCTGTGAGTGCTCTCCACATGCGGCGCTACCTGAGAAAGTCAACAGATGTTTTGACCTCCGCCAAGGCTCAAAAACTCATAATGAACCCGTCGTGCATATTCACGGTTTGACAGTCACCACTTAATTCATTCAAACCCAAAAACGTATAAATAAATTTTTTAATACTTTGTCCTGCACTCCCAAAAACGTATTTATGTTTTGTTTTTTTAATGTTTTTTTTTTTATGCTCGAGCATACAGAAGGCTTTGATAAAGCTTCTGACATGAAGAGGTCGCTTAAAGCAATGGTAGTTAAAACAGCCAGCAGGTGGCAGCAGAGTATAAGAGATCAGCCAGGGCCAGGTTGCAACGAGCTCTTTTTGCCAGTGTTTTCACCAGGAATATGAATATTGACGAAACTTAGCTATATTTGATTTCTAATTGCTGCAAAATGGAAACAGATACAAATGTACTTTTTTTTCCTGATGAAAGAAGAGACTCCGGGAGTGAATGAGTTAATAACTTCTTTGTAGGCAGAACGGGAAACCAAGACTTGCTGCGAAAAGTGAAAATCTCAAAATAATTGGCACCCTTTCTGCTTAAAAATGCCACAAGATGGTAGCAAAGGACTACCTTTATCTACTTTTGTCAAAATAAAGCTCCTCAATTAACATACTTTCTAGGCACCAGAGTACCACATGATGGTGCCAAAGCACTACTTTTATCATATTGAAAATCCTCAACTCACTTCAACATCATTCCTTGGCACCAAGATGCCACAAGATTGCACCGAAGCACTGCTTTTGTAAATGAAACTCCTCAACCCATCTAGATGCCACAAGATGGTGCCAAAATGAAACTCTGCAACTCACTAACACATTTGCTTGTTATCATGATGCTGCACAATAGCAGCACCAAAGTAGGGCTTGCTCGATTATGGGAAAAAAATAATAATCATGATTATTTTGGCAATAATTGAAATCACAATTATTCAAACGATTATTTTTTGATACAAAACAAGGAATGTTTATGCATTTAAAAATATTAATGCTAATTTATATTTAAAAAAAAAATAGAAACACTTATAATGATGTAAGTTCCTTTTGGACCAAACAAAATTGATCAGATTTATTTATTTATGTTGTCAAAAACTTGAAGTTGGAGTGCAGCATGTGCACTGTGCAGTATGTTTAAATGTAAAAAAAAATAATAATAATATATATATATATATTAAGACAATTGTTTAAAACACTAATTATGCAAGTTCCTTTTAGATTAAGCAAAATGTATTAGTTTTAATTTTTTTAAAAAGTTGCAAATCTATAAATTAAAAAAAACTCAAATTAGTATTAATCTTTTTTCTTTTCTTTTTTTTTTACAATTATGCTGATTTTGTAATCGTGTAATGTAATAATTGAAATTGTAATTGAATTTCGATTAATTGCACAGCCTTACACCAAAGCACTACTTTTGTCTGAATGAAGGCTTTCAAATCCATTTTCAATCTCGTTCCCCAGCATAAAATGACACAAAGTGGCACCAAATTAGCATTTGCTTATTTATTTATTTTTAATATGTTGTGTTTATTCTAGTTTGATGAGAACGTAAAAAAAAAAAAAACGACTTGGTCAATTGTGGCTAGGCTAACCAAATGTATAAATGGCCAGGAGTTGAACAATTTTGAAAAAGAATCTAATTGGGAGTCCCCCCCCGCCGCCCATCAATATTTTAATGCCAATTAAAGCAACTATTTTTTTTTTAATGAGGGTAAATGAAGCATGAATCTACTTCAGTTAGAGTCGCTAACTTACCAAGCACTTTGACTTCTTCATTATGACAACTTGACAAAATTCTACCAAACAAGTGTGGTGTAAACATAAGTCACTAAGCAACAATATTACAAACAAATGTGTGGCTTTATCACTTTAACTTTTCATGCAGCAATGATATGATATGGAAACATGTCGACTGCACTGAACTTAATCTAGACACTATAGAAATATTAAGATATCCAATAATATTCTGCATATAAAGTCATGTGGGATAGGCTCATGCTCACCAGCGCCATGACAGAAAATGGATGAATGGATTGACGGTTCATGAATGATGAGAAAAATTGTCGTAAAACGCAGGCAAATGTCTTTTGTGTGGCGGTAAGAGAAAAGATCAACAAGAGCCCAATAATCCCCCCCGCCCCCCCAACATCCCTCCACCTGCCTACACGCCATCACTCACTCTTAAAGCGAAATTGGTTGCCTCACCTTGTCAACGGCGCTGTCACCTAGCAGACAAGGAGGAGGGAGAGCGCCGGTGATGAATCGGGCCCTGATTGATGAGCGCGGCAGACAGGTGGGCCATCAGCACCCCCCCGCTGACAACACAAACACCGTCAGTCAAGTGGGAGATTTCCCCTCCACGTATCCAAAACCATAAAACCTCCCCGCCGCCTGCCATCTTGCCGATTATCAGCTTTTGCCGGCCCACGGGGGCCAACAACATTTTCCAATTCATCCAATTTGTGGCTGGCAATAATCAACTTTTTCTGAGGGTGATGAAACAAAAGGGCTGTGAGACAATCAGATAGCAAGGCAACGCCGGCGTGATCTGCGCGTGTCCACAACTGCCGGGGCCCGGGAGCGCATTAAACATGATCTCCTCGCTTTGATTCACAAAAAGAAAAAAAAAGAAAAAAAGAAAGTAAGTGTGTGATATATTCCAACGGCGCCTGTGATGAATATATTCGCATTCATCCGTGCCAAGTCGGCCGGGAGAAGCGCCTTCCTTCATTTAAGCGCGTGGAAGTCGCTTCATATCTGCATCGGTCTTTTTTTTCTTTCTTTTTTTTTACCCCAAAGAGAGATTATTTATGAACTATTAACATCATGCAGTAACACTTTATTAGGCAGAAAGCCAAGAGGCCGATTCATCTTTCACTTGGAGTCGTATGCTAATTTTCACACTGATCTCGAACCTCCTTTTTTTTTTTTTTTTTTTAAACTGGGGAAGAGTTTGTCGGTTATCTTCAATGTGTCAGATGGCGTGCCGAGGAGACGGCAAGGACCTTTTTTTTTTTTTTTTTTTTTTTTACTCTTTCAGGTCTTGCATCCGCCACTGGAAAAAATATTCCTGCAAGTCAAACCTCATCACTATATCGTAGTTGACCTCTCGTGACCTCGCAAAATTTTTAGAAGGAATAATTCTCAGCAGTGAAAAGTGAATATTTTGTTCAGAATGAATCTGACAACTTCATTAATTTTCATGTACAATTAATACCTTTAAAAAGTCTTTTTTTTTTCTGTTTTCTGGGTTTGCTCAGTAAACTGAGCCATGATTGGCCGTTACCGATTTCCTCAGCACAGGTGATGTCATCATCAGTCGACAGTAGTGTAGAAAAATGACTCTTTAAAGTATGAAAGGGATACTTGACTCATTGAACATTTTTCAGCAGTGAAAAGTTCATATTTTGTTCAGAATTAACTTGATAACTTCATTATTCTTCATGTACAATTAATACCTTTAGAAAGCAATTTTTCTACTTGCTGTCGATTGATGATGACGTCACCTGTGCTGAGGAAGTTGGCAACAGCCAATCATGTGTCACCTGTTTTATGGGTTTGGTCAGTAAACTGAGCCATGATTGGCTGTTAGCGACTTCCTCACCACAGGTGATGTCATCATCAGTTGACGGCAAATAGAAAAATTACTTTTTAAAGGTATTAAATTTACATTAAAAAATAATGAAGTTATCACATTAATTATAAACAAAATATTAACATTTTAATGCTAAAAATTGTTCAATGAGTCAAGTATCCCTTTAATATTTTGTCCAGAATGAATTTGAGAACTTCATTAATTTTCATGTACAATTAATACCTTTAAAAAATCATTTTTCTCCTTGCTGTCGACTGATGATGACATCACATGTGCTGAGGAAGTAGGTAACGGCCAATCATGGCTCACCTGTTTTCTGGGTTTGGTCAGTGAACTGAGCCATGATTGGCTGTTACCGACTTCCTCATTACATGTGATGTCATCATCAGTCGACAGCAAGTACAAAAACGACTTTTTAAAGGTATTAATTGCGCATGAAAAATAATGACGTTACCACCTTAATTATTGACAAAATATGGACTTTTTAGTGCTGAAAATGGCTCAATGAGTCAAGTATCTCTTTAAGCTATTATGTTAATACAATACAGATATCAAATACTCCGTTGGCGTGAGGCTTCCAACGTGTCAGCATTTCTCTCCCTCATATTTGATGTGGTAAGCTGAAATTAAGGTTGAAAAAAAAAAAGCCCATTTACTATCTTCTACTCAAAAACTGTACAGATTTCAAATCTGAAGCAGCGGAACGCCGCCATCTGCAGGGATCTGTTCGTCATTACGGTGTTTTACAAACGCGAATTTCACAGACGAGCTGGGCGAGACTTTCCTCAACAACGATCCCTTTGAAAAACGTACTTGACGAATATACTCGTCAGAGGCACTAAACGTTTGCATTCCGGTTGACGAATATAAACGTCGATGGCAGTCAATGAGTCAGCTCTTTGACTGCTAAACCGAAAAAAAGAACAACCCCGGCAGTGCCAAACGATTACGAGCATTTTCACTCATCTTTGTTTATTGAACATATAAACATAAACAAGTAACAGAAAAATTAAAAAAAATTCAAAAGAAAGAAGAAACTTATACAATCATTAGTGATAGTTTACATGTTCAAAGGGAGTAAGAAGAAGTTGAAAACTTATCTAGTCCTACCCCTTATTCTTTGTATCTTTTGACTTATTTCATTATTAATAAAGTAAGTTAATACATTTCAATAAAAGAAAAACGTGTAATCCTGCTCGTGTATACAACTGCACTTTGACATTTACGTACATTTGCCAATAGCGTATGTACATCTGTTCTTTGGTAATCACCATTTGAAAATAGGTCATTTGAGCGACATAAGCAAAAATAGAAAAGAGAAAACAAGCTTTTTATGAAAAGATACATTTTCTGCACAACAGTGACTTTGACGCTAATATTTTTTTTTTTGACGATCTGTGAATTTGATTTAATGTGACAAAGGCTTTGATCATTCACGTCAGCCTTGAAAACATTATGTTTATTGTAATTTCATACATTTTGAGCCCATTGAAAAGAGATACAATGCTGCCATCTGCTGGCCATATTTAGTGGATGTTTTGGATTCCACAACCCATTGACCAGGCAGCGCTCCTTGAGATGTTGCACTTCCCATTGAGTAAAAAAAAATAAAATAAAATGCAGTTGACGTCAATTAATGTTTATGGCGGCATTCATTAGGATTTTAGCATACGTCGTTAAACGTTTTTGGCGGTCAAACGGCTAATAGACCCTTTTTTGACGTCGACTATTTGGGAGCGATTGGGGTTGTAACCTTCCCCCGATTACCTTAATGCCCCACCCAAGAAGGATTTAAACTGCACTGTCATTTGCCATTGGGTGCCACAAGACGGTGACGAAAAAAAAATAAATAATCAAATCACTTAAACTGTTCCTTGACTTTAAAGATGACTACAAATGGCACCGCAAATTCAATAACAAAGGAGTTTGTCACTGTCGAAATGATCGAGAGTATGCGGTTGTTTACCGCGTTTCCTTACCGCCTGTTGCCGTTTTCTCACTGTCAAGAAATTCAAGTGTACCATATAACATTGATTCAAGACAAGGAAAAAGAAGACTTGCTCGCAAAAATTTGTCACTGACACACTTGAAATTTACGCTAAAGCTGTCACATGAAACAGAACCAAGCCATATAATTCTGTCGAACGAAAGCCTACTTAGCTTCATGCTAACAGATAATGCGGAACATCATAGACTGGTTATTAGTAGGGGTGGGAACCTCTGGCTACCTCACGATACGATGCGATATGGCGATACTGCGATTATGATTATCCATATATTGCTCATGAAATAAATCCACGATAAAACTCATCATAATAATAATAATAATATAAATAAATAAAAATAAATCAAATCAAATAAATACATACAAATAAATAAAATAAAATAAATAAATAATCAACAAATAATCATAAAATAATAAATAATACATAATAAAAAAGTAATATAAAATAATATAAATATAAATATAATATACAGACATAATATATATGTATATATATATATATATATGTAAAAATATGAATAAAAAATAATAAAATCATAAAAAAAAAAACAATAATAAACTAAGCTCATGCGTCTCCTTTACCTGAAGACTTGCGTCCATTTCCCCGCCACTCTTATGAAGCACGCCCCCTAGTTGCCCGCCAAGTAATTGCTCAATAAGGAATGAACAATGGAGCCATTATAGTGGCTGTATATTAACTACAAATATCACGATACTTGCGTAGACGTATTGATAATCTATCGGGAGACAAAGTATCACGATTTATCCCAATATTGATATATCGTCACACTCCTAGTTATTAGGGATGTAACGATAAGCACAATATCGTGATATTGCGATATTAAAAATGCCACGATACCGTCTTCATCGTCGTAATGTTTACGATATTTAAATGCAACACATGCTCTGTAAAAAAATAAATAAATGATTTCCATTTGTGCAGTTCTAGCAACCTCTGGTCGCTACATTTTTTTTTTTTTAGTGCAATTTAATTTTCATTAGGGATGTTTTGGCCCTTCTATGTTGAAAATCTACACTAATTGTGAGAGGATGGGGAACATAACATGCCTGTGAAGCAAGTCAATAAGTGGAGGAACTCAATGTGTGAGTGCATTAACGAAGCACAATATTGTGTTTTTTTTTTGTTTTTTTACAATGTTATGACCTTTTTTAAATTTTGCCAAAAAGCCCCCCTCCCCCCAATATCGTGATAATCATCATATCGTGAGCTTCATATCATGATAATATCGTGTCATGATGTTTGGATATTGCTCATCCATACTGGCTATAGGAAATTAGAATAGATGTTATGCTAATTGTGGACTGGAGCAGCAATACATGCAAATTGAGATATTCCTTTTTGATATGTAGGAACAACGAGCATTATTGCGACTTAGTAGGGGACCTCCTCTGCCTCTTCTTCTTACTCTTAGTAGATTGAAATGTGTTTCAAGCATGCTGGGAGATAAAACTATAGATAAAAACAAATGTGATATAGTCTCTATCACAGATTTTCATGCATCATCACACTCCACCGTCCTCATCCCAACACGTCCGAGCGGCTAAACTATTCGCTATTATAATGGCATCGATCGGCGTGAAGGGTTAATACCCTCTGGGGACGGAGCGGTAGTCGAGTGTCGGCACCGTTTGATAAAGACTGCACGTGGGACAGATCTCGCCGTGTGGAGCCAATGATCATCGCTCATTGCGCAATCAATAGTGAGGTTTATTCTGCGGCTGAGTTACGAGCCGCTGCGCGGCGTGTCCGCTAAAGACGCAAAAAAAAAAAAAAAAAAAAAAAAAGTCATTTGTCGCTGTTCGTTTGGAACCGGAGGGATTCTTGATGGCGGCAGAATGCAAAAAGTGTGCAAAATGTAATCACACTCTGTAGTCAAAGTACTCACAGTTGTGCAAAAGAAAAAATACGCCGGCAAAAGGACGGTATTTGAAGTACGTAAATAGTACTTACAGTAAAAATGTAGAGACTACAAGTAGCAAAAGTAGTCACATGCTGTACTTAAGTACTTGTGCTAATTTAGTACTTAACTCGTTTGCTGCCATGAACGTATAAATACAATCTATATTAAATGTTTTAAAGTGTTCCACAGACGTATTTATACGAGTTTTTTTTGTTTGTTGTTTTTTTTATGCTAGAGCATACAGAAGGCTTTGATGCAGCCTCTAAACTGCAAAGAATGGTTGAAGAAATGGTAGTTATGGCACGAATGACCAGCAAGTAGCAGCAGAGCAAAGGAGATCAACCAGGGCCATGTTGAAATAAAGCTCAACAAACAACGTTCCCTTGTTTTCCGCTGGGGTTAGGTTCCAAAAAAAATACCCGCAATAAATGAAATCCGCGAAGTAGCTAGCTTTATGTTTTACATTTACTATAAATGTTTTAAGGCTCTAAAACTCCTTTTTGCCTAGTGCAAAATTGCACTAAAAAAAAATCTGCAATACCACGAGGCCGTGAAACGTGAACCACATTATAACGAGGGAACACTGTACTCCCAATTTTAATTAATTTGTGAATAACGACGAAACTTAGCTATATTCTAATGCTAATTACTGCAAAACAGAAAAAGATTAAAAAAAAAAAAAAAGTACAGAGTGAAATGTAATTAAAAATCCATCCATATATTTTATATATCATTTATCCTCAGTACGGTCAAAAGTAAAAAAAATTTTTACAGTCAGTTGCATACAATAATCATTTTGATAAGCTGTCATAAGCTGCCAAAGTAAGTAGGGCTGGGTCTAAAATATCGATATTGAATCGATATTCCTTTTCATAGCTCAATATTGATTTATAATACCACGAATCGATACGTTTAATACGCTTTTTTCTCCCCCCGTAAATTCATGTGCCCCCCAAAAGAAGTAAGGTAAAAATTGGACATTAGACAAAATGTGGATGCAAAACTATATGGCTGTGTGTCTTACAATACAGGTAAAATTGTTATTATGTATTTATTAACCACTCACTGGAATCGTAGTATAAAATCTGTTACAGGAATGTAAATGTCGTGATTTTTGCCACTTTATTTACACAGCGTGGTGGTTACAATTTATTTCAATTATTATTTATGGTTTTCGACCAGGTCATGTTCAATCAAACATACATGATACATGATGAATGTAACTGTATTGGTTTCAATTATAAATGTAAATATTCATATTTTTACAAACGCACCATGTATTTTGCAGCATTGGTACTTCTCTAGAATGTATTCCATATCAAAGTCAAATTGGAACTGCATGAAATTGTTAACTGAACCGAAAATCAATTTGAATAGTTAATTGAATCAAAATTGGGCCCTTCTGAATTGATTGGAATCGATTTTAGAAATCTGAATCGATACCCAGCCCAAAAAGTAACTTAATCAACAGCTGAATTTACCACTCGCCCCATTGTCACCCGCAGAGATAAAAAAAAATTAAATTAAATTAAAAAAAAACTCATTATGACAGAATAGAAAGTACATACATCCGCTTTCAAATGTAACGAGTAAAAGTCATTCTAAAAATAAATCCACAAATCTACTCAAAGTGCAGAAACGACATATTTGTAACTTTGCTCCTTCCTACCGCCGGCAAAATACAAGACAAAACGAGCGAGATAACGGAAGCAACGGCAGCCAAGTGAATCAATTATGAATACAGTGCAAGAGCAAATTGCAAGTGAAACAAAAGTTCAGAGTGCTCGCAATGGAATATCTGAGAGAGGAAGCAATGAAAGGAAAGACATTTTGTGAGGTTGAACCGTCTTCACAGCAGTCAACTTTGGCCGACGATGAAAAGCGCTCGTCACACATTGTTTACCATAGTTCATAGTTGTTCTCTTTTTGTGCTTTTTGAAGTTGGCAAATGGCAAACGTTTCTTCATTTGGCAACGGTGGTCTAACATGGAAAATCCTAAACAAATTGATGTGCATTCTTATAACTGTAAGTCTTGCTTGTGTGAGTTGCTTAATACTAACAACAAATTAAACTGTTGGGTAAAGTTTCTTGTTTGACTAACTCTTTTACTGCCCGCATTATCCCCCCCCCCCAAAAAAAAAAACCGCAGCGCCAGCCGATTTCGAGCATTTTAACTCATCTTTCAAGGCAAACAGAGGCAAGGCAAGGCAGAATTGTGTGCTTTTACTACATATAAAACGTGGGTACCAAATGAAAGATCACGTTCCATTCTTTCATTAGGAAAAAAAAGTATATTTCTAGCTTATTCCGTTCTTTAGTAATCACCATTTGAAAATAGGTAATTTGAGTGACATTGAGCAAAAATCGAAAAGATCAGGCGAAAACAAGATTTTTGTAAAAAGATACATTTTCTCCACTTTAACGCGAATATTTTTTGTTTAGTGACGTGTGAATTAGATTTAATGTGACAAAGGCTTCGATCATTCATTTCATCCTTGAAAACATTCTATTTCATCAGATTCCGTCACGTTTCATTGTAATCACTTTTTGATTCCACAACCCATTGTTGACCAGGCAGCGCTGCTGCACTTAGACGTTGCACTTCCCATTGATTAAAAAAACAAAACAAAAACAGAATTGACGTCATTTAACATTTATGGCGGCATATATCGTGATTTTACTAATGGTTATTAAACGTGTTTGGCGGTCAAAGAGTTGATTCTGTTACATCTTTTTAATGTTAACTCAATTTTATGAATTATGATAAAATTACTGTATCAATGACTAGAAAATGCAGCCATATTTCTATTACTTTTTCCCCACTTTTATGTTTACAAGAGTATGAAAACTTATTTTACTGTACATTTTAATGTACATGTAAAACAGATATAAAATTTGTGATTAATCGTGAGTTAACTATTGAAGTCATGCGATTAATTACGATTAAAAAAATTTATTGCCTGACACCCCTTGTAAGATTCCATATGATGTGAAAAATCTAACCAAAAGTGCAATGCATCTTTCCAGGCATGGTGCCGACGCCCCAGGTGTGCGTCTCCGCCCTGGTGACAGTGAGCACAATGGCGGTGGTGGACCTCTACCTGCTGGAGCAGAGCATGCTGGGAGCCCGCGGGCTGCCGGCGCCCGGCGCCTGGCCGTGCGCGGCCGTGCTGCTGGGCGATGCCGCCTTCCTGCTGGCGCTGCGCTTCGTGTCGGCCGGCGTGGTGTCGGAGGCGCGCTCGCCCCGCCGCGGCTTCGCCAACGCCCTCTGGTTCCTGTTCCTGTCGCTGCTCCAACTCAAGCTCTTCTTCGTCTGCCACAACTACCGGCAGGAGCGCCGGCCGCCCGACCCGCTGGCTGGCAAGGTCCTGACCCTACTGCTGTCCATCTGCCTGCCGTCCCTGTTCCTGATCCTGACGGGTGCCGACTACATGAGCCCGCAGCGCCGGAAGCAAGAGGTGCGCGGACGCCTGCTGTGGGTGGTGGTGGACCTGCTGGATGTTTTGGACCTGCAGGCCGGACTGTGGGAGGCCCAAGGAGGGGCGGCACCGGGGGCGGGCCCCGAGCAACGGCTTCCCATGTGGGCCGAGGGTCTGGTTTTCTTTTACTGCTACGCCCTCCTGCTTTTGCTACCGTGCGTGGCGCTCACCGAACTGGGCGCCACGGGTCTACCGGGACAGAGGGGCCCCCGCAAGGAGGCTCTATACCCGTGGCTCAGCCTGGTCACCATCAACGTCTTCACCCTGGGCCTGAGAGGGGCAGGCATGCTGTGGTACCAGGATCCCCGGATCTCAACGGTGTTTTTGGGCAAGAACCTGCTCGCACTGGCGGTCAAGCTGAACTCGGCCTGGGAGAGGCGCAAGCAGGAGCGCGGGCCGGGAGGGGGCCTCGTCGGAGGGGGGACGGTGGCCGGAAGCGGGGCCGAGGAATCGACGCTAGCGAGTCAGGGATCGGAGCGGGAAGGGAAAACGCTGACGCGCTCGCAGGCGCACGCGAGTCCGGGACACGCCGAGGAGGCGCCCTCGTTCATTTCCCGTGAACTCTAGATGCACTCCCACGTGCGCACAAAATGTACAGTTGTGCATAATCTATGCACACCCACGGCCAAAAAAATAAAAGGCCTGACAAGCCAAACAGATGGACACAATGGATGCAATGCTACCTTGGATTTATGCACACTTGGATCACCGTGTTGGTTTGTTTGTGGGCGTCGACACTGAATCGACTTCACGCTGAAAAGATTGTTTTCCGAGAATGTATGTCTAACGGCTCCTGGTGCTCATATCCTCTGCAATTCATCGCCGGCGGGCGGAATCTTCTTATGCCCAAATATGGTCAAACACTCTATAAATAGATACGACTTGGTCTGTCCCCACTCTGTTATTTTATACATTATTAAAGTGATACATGACTCATTGGACCATTTTTAGCAGTGAAAAGTTCATATTTTTTTCAGAATTAATTTGATAACTTCATTATTTTTCATGTACAATTAACTCATTCACTCCCAGCAGCCATTTTCCCAGACGCAATCTCGTTTTACTGGATTTCGACTGATTTTACAAGGCCCACAGAATATTGTGTTCAATTGCTATAAAAACATGGAACTTAACAAAAGAAAGATTAAAGTTTCATCAGAAAAAAAGTATATTTCTATCTCTTTCCGTTTTGCAGCATTAGAATATAGCTATAAGTTTCCTTTTTCAACATGGCCCTGGTTGATCTCTTATACTCTTCTGCCACCTGCTTTTTTTTTTTTTCAAAAACGACTATTTCTTCAACCGCTCTTTGCAGTTGAGTGGCTGCATCAAAGCCTTCTGTATGCTCTAGCATAAAAAAAAACAAAAAAAAAAACATTTAAAAAAAACAACAACAAACAAATATGTCTTTGGGACACGTAAAACATTAAAAATAGAACGTATTTATACGTTTTTGGGAGCATTTTTCCTGTTGCTGCCGACTGATGATGACATCACCTGTGCTGAATCATGATTCACCTGTTTTCTGTTTTCTTTTTTTTTTTTTTTTTTTTTTTTTCTGTTTTCTGAGTGTGGTAAGCAAACTGAGCCATGATTGGTCGTTACCTACTTCGTCAACACAGGTGATGTCATCATCAGTCGACGGCAAGTAGGAAAATTACTTTTCAAAGGTATTAATTGTAAATGAAAAATAATGAAGTTACCACATTAATTTATAGACAAAATATTAACTTGTTAATATTGAAAATGACTTTGGTTATACCCCCCCCCAAAAAAAATATTTCCTGTACTCTCCGCCACGAATATAAATAGTATCATTCGTCTATGTTCTTCTGCAGATGAATTAATATGGAACTTTTTGCACTTTCTGACAATGAGAGCGCCACTGCCACCTACTGCAATGGATGTGCAATTACACTTTATGTTTTTTTTTTTTTTTTTTTTTTTTTTTAACTTCCTGAAAGGTCGTCATTTTGGAGATGTGAAGATTCTGCCCGACAGCGACGATTGTTTGTCTAACTCTTTGACTGCCAAAGACGTTTCATGATGATTAGTAAAATTCCAATGAATGGAATGCAATCTTTCATTGAGTAGCCACATTGTATATGTAGTAAAGGCAAACAATATTCTTTTTGCCTTGAAAGATGAGTTAAATGCTCAAAAGCGGCTGGCACTGTGGATTTTTTTGTTTTGTTTTTATAACGCCTGGCAGTAAAAGAGCTAATAGCGTAATTGTCCCAAGTCATTTTTTTCAATGTTTCCACAAAACAAGAAGAAGAAAAAAGTTGAGTTGGTTTGATTCAAACTTTATAGATTACGATGAATTGGATGACTGAGAATCTACACAGACAAAGAAGAGAACAACAACAAACACATTGATTGCTTTTATTGATGCTGTGATTGTGAGTTAAAAATGAGTTCGGCATTTACGCTATTAGGCTATCAATGTGTTTTTTCTCTGTGCGTCCTCATTTTCTAACTTTTAATGCGTTTTTAAACTGTTGTGTATTTGCAGTCCGAGTAAAGTCATTGTGAAGGGACTGGGAACTTAAGACAATTATCTTATATGTCCCATGAAAAATCACATCTCTGTTGACAAACGTCTTCGACTGTGTTTTGCTAAATCACTTTGTATTGAAAATGAAGATCTATGGGGAAATGGCAGAATGTTCTCTTTTTTTTTTTTTTTTTTTTTGTCTGAGCCGCTGAGTGGGATGGAGCGTCAGCTTGTTTGATTGATCCTTCGGCTGACTAGCAAATTACACGAATTTAAGACGGCACTTCTCATGCCATCCAAGCACATGGACTGTTTACAACCTCACTTTATTAATTTTTTTTTTTTTTTTTTTTAACACAAAATTAGCTTGCTTGCAAGATTTAAAAGATTGTTTTGTTACAAGTCAGTTCCAATCATTGGAAAGTGCTTGTTGGCATTATGCTCATGATGAACTCATCAGGAACAAATAGAAGCAAACACGCAAATGGTGCTTTCATAAAAAGGATGACTTTCAAGCACGGATTTGCTAAGCACGATATTGTGATATTAAAACTGTATAATATATTTAAATGCAACACTTCTGTTAAAAAAAACAAAAAAAAAAGTCGGGTTGATTTCCATTTGTGCAGTTCTAGCACCCTCTGGTGGCTAGTTTGTTAGTGCAGTTTAATTTTCATTAGGGATGTTTTGGCCCTTCTATGCTTAAAATCCATTGTCAGCTGAAGGGGCACGTAACATGCCTGTGAATCGAGTCAATATATGGAGGAACTCAGTGGGTACGTGCATTAACAACATAACATAATAATAATAAAATAATAATAATGAAACATAATAACATAAAATGTACAAAAGCAAACTATTGTGCTTTTTTTAAGTATAGGCTCAATTTCTTTACAATAT